>NC_082397.1:24666529-24784029 GCF_031168955.1 Gadus macrocephalus
TTGAATGCAGAACCTTTGAGTGTTTTAGAATACATTTACAGTCAAAAATGAGTGTAATGTAAAATGTAAAATAAATAACTAACTCCCAATGTGCTGCGCTCGTGAGCAGTGACTAACACGTGCGTGCTGAGCAGTATGGTCTCACCGTTAGAGTCTACAGTATAACAAATTAACATGGCCTGGGACCTAAAGAAAAACAGGCACAACATGCTCAAACAACGCGTCTTGTGTACATTGGTGAGGTGAGCGCGCAGCTGCCTGAGCGAGCGTGCTTTCATGTTGTACGGTAAAATTCAATCTCCTCTTTTTTACTCCAGCTAAAGTTGTTAGTTAGCAAGGCGAGTAGGAGCGCAATCTGCAGGATACTAATGGCAATAACATTTATAAAAAAAATAAATAAAAAAAAATCGGTTGTAATCGGCGTCTTTTTGGCCGATGCCGATTATTTTCAAAAAGGCTATAATTGGCCGATTAAATCGGCAGGCCGATAAATCGGTCGGGCCCTACTAGAAACTGTGCATGAGGCAGTGTGCACGTGAGCCTCAGGCGCCTCCTGATTGGCCTGGATCGGTAAGTCAACCAATCAGTTTACAGTGTAGGCGGGCTTTTATCTCTTCTCCCGAAACCAAATTTATCAGTTCAGTGAATCTGAGAGTGTCTGAGAAGAAATTTAAATAATAAAGATAAAGTGTTCTTCCAGCAGGTTCCCGAAGTACGTGTTTTTTTTTCTATATACATTACTGTATGTAATGTTCTGCATCTATGGTAACTTAGCCATTTTGAGTAATTTGGCCTTACTATACGAGTCAACATACTGGTCCTTCACAAGCCTCAGAATGATCCATTTGTACCTCACATTTTCAAAAGCTACGCACCGCAACCCCCTTGTGAATTTTTTCTAGAAAATCCCCTGAAATATGATATGATATATCATATCTCCTCATATCATGAGGTATTAAATGAAGAGATATGATATGAGGTGATATTATATATGATGTGAGGGAGATATGATATGAGATGATATATGAGGGAGATATGATTTAGGGAAATATGATATGAGGTATGATATGAGGGAGTTATGATTTGAGGGAGATATGATAGGATATGATATAAGGGAGATAGGATATGATATATGATGGAGATATGATCTGATGAGGGTAATATATAATATGGGGGAGATAGGATATGAGATATGATATATGATATGAGGAGATATGATATGAGGAAGATATGATTGGGGATATGATATGAGGTATGATATATGATATGAGATATATGAGGACGATATGATATGAGATAGGATATGACATATGATATGAGGAGATATGATATGAGGAAGATATGATAGGGGACATGATATTAGGCATGATATATGATAAGAGGAGATTGATTTGAGGGAGAGTGCACAATACTTTTCCCAAGTAACTCACCTTCCACCCAGTCTTTCAGCTTGACTTCAGAACATACCAGTGGTCCTCCCACTCTCCCAGTGCTG
Organism: Gadus macrocephalus; assembly: GCF_031168955.1. Classification (NCBI taxonomy): domain Eukaryota; kingdom Metazoa; phylum Chordata; class Actinopteri; order Gadiformes; family Gadidae; genus Gadus; species Gadus macrocephalus. The sequence goes on from NC_082397.1 coordinate 24,668,025, forward strand.
TAGTCCCACACTGTAACCACACACACACACACACACACACACACACACACACACACACACACACACACACACACACACACACACACACACACACACACACACACACACACACACACACACACACACACACACACAAAGAGAGACAAGCTATTTATCTTCATTGACGTTGGTGAACATTCCTCCCTTCTTGCCCCATCAAGGAACTTCCATCGAACCCCCCCACTGAAGGGTCATATGACTTGAGGGCTGCCTATGATAACAATGGTCTGAGGAAGAGACTGGGAGACTGGTTGAGTGGCTGATCCAGGAATGGCCCAGTACAACCCAGGGTGGAGGATGTACACTTTACCAAACGTGCTGGACTAAGGCCAAACATCCCATTTGACAATCAGTCCTTCCAGCAGGGGGATAACAACATCATGTTGATCACAGAAACAACCATTTTCTCTAACATTTGGATTGAGTTGGTAGCTGTGTGGGCACACCCCTGAACACGGCTCTGATACCATGTTATACATATAGGAATATGTATATAGCTATGTATATGTATGTATTTATGTATAAATATATATATTTATATGTATATGTATATATATGTGTCTATATATGTATATGTTTTCTATATGTATATATATAGAGTATATGTATATTTATATGTATATATGTATATACATACACATACATAAATACCTACCTACCTACCTACCTACCTACCTACCTACCTACCTACCTACCTACCTACCTACCTACCTACCTACTACATACATACATATACAGGACTGTCTCAGAAAATTAGAATATTGTGATAAAGTCCTTTATTTTCTGTAATGCAACTAAAAACATGAAAATGTCATACATTCTGGATTCATTACACATCAACTGAAATATTGCAAGCCTTTTGTCGTTTTAATATTGCTGATTATGGCATACAGCTTAAGAAAACTCAAATATCCTATCTCAAAATATTACAATATCATGAAAAAGTATAATAGCAGGCTATTTAACTAATCACTTGAATCGTCTAATTAACTCGAAACACCTGCAAGTGTTTCCCTGAGCCTTTAAAAACACTCAGCTTGGTTCAGTAAACTAAATCACAAGTATGGGGAAGACTGCTGACCTGACTGCTGTCCAGAGGACCATCATTGACACCCTCCATCAGGAGGGTAAGACCTCATCATCATCCTTTTTTTTTTTTTTCAGCCTGCTCTTTTCCAAAAGAGCAGGCTGTCCACAGAGTGCAGTTTCAAAGCACATTCACAAAAAGTCTGTTGGAAGGAGGAAATGTGGCAGGAAACGCTGCACAACCAAGAGAGAGGACCGCAGCCTTAACAGCATTGGGAAGAAGAGCCGCTTCCAGAATTTGGGGGAGCTTCAAAGACAGTGGACTGAAGCTGGAGTCCAGGTATGAAAAGCCACTGTTCACAGACGTGTCCGGGAAATGGGCTACAATAGCCGTATTCCCATGGTCAAGCCACTCCTGAACTCAAGACAACGGAAGAAGCGTCTGACTTGGGCTATGGAAAAGAAGCACTGGACAGTTGCAGAGTGGTCCAGAGTCCTGTTTTCAGACTAAAGCAAGTTTTGTATTTCATTTGGAAGTCAAGGCGCTAGAGTCTGGAGGAAGGCTGGAGAGGAGCAAAATCCAAGTTGCTTGAAGTCCAGTGTGAAGTTCCCACAGTCAGCAATGGTTTGGGGAGCCATGTCAGCTGCTGGTGTTGGTCCGCTGTGTTTCATCAAGTCCAGAGTCAATGCAGCTGTGTACCAAGAGATTTTAGAGCACTACATGCTTCCATCTGTTGAAAAGCTCTATGGAGATGATGATTTCATTTTCCAGCATGATCTGGCACCTGCCCACAGTGCCAAAACCACCAGTAATTGGTGTACTGACCATGGCATTACTGTCCTCGATTGGCCTGCCAACTCCCCTGACCTGAACCCCATAGAGAATTTGTGGGGTATTGTGAAGAAGAAGCAGAGAGACACCAGACCCAATAATGCAAATGAGCTAAAGGCCGCTATTGAAGCATCCTGGGCATCCATAACACCTCAGCAATGCCACAGGCTGATTGCCTCCATGCCACGCCGCATTTATGCAGTAATCCGTACAAAAGGATTCCCAACCAAGTACTGAGTGCATTAATTGACATTTTCAAATGTTTGATTTTGTTTTGCTGTTATAAATCTTGGTCTGAGGAAATATTCTAATTTATTGAGATAGGATTTTTGAGTTTTCTTAAGCTGTATGCCATAATCAGCAATATTAAAATAATAAAAGGCTTGCAATATTTCAGTTGATGTGTAATGAATCCAGAATGTATGACATTTTTGTTTTTTTAATTGCATTACAGCAAATAAAGAACTTTATCACAATATTCTAATTTTCTGAGACAGTCCTGTATATATTTATATATATGTATATATACATGAATATATATATGTGTGTGGAGGTCCTTACGCTGGCTGAGGGTGCCCCCCCCGCAGGTCTCCGTCAGGCCGTAGCCCTGCACCACCGGGCAGCACAGACACACGTTCATGAAGCGGTGTGTGGCGGCGGAGAGGGGCGCCCCCCCCGACAGCACCGCCCGCGTCCGGCCCCCCAGCAGGGCCCGCACCTTCCGGAACACCAGCCTGGGAGCAGGGGGAAGGGGGACAACATAAACTCGGTTTAGAGGAGACCCCGGGAGTAACCTGTGAATGTGCTATTACCATGTGTGTTTTGTCTGTGTGTTTTATGTTATGGGCGGACCTAGTGGATTTGGTTGTGTTTCTCAAAAAGTGGATGCATTTATTTCAATGCAACCTGATGCGGAAATGCCCGACCGCAGTTCAAAGGAAAGGTGGAACAACTGCTCTAAACCGCTAGACCTGATATGGTCCGATTGCGCGCTACAATAACGCCATGGTGTGTGGCGCGTTTCATATGCAACGTCATTCATTATAACACTTATACATTATAACACATTGGTTGACATTCTCTTCATATGCCAACAGCATCAATAAACCAAATCATTAAAGATGGTTTGCAACGACTGCCCTTTCTTAAAGAAAATAATCACAGAGTGACCAGGGATCATAACCATGGGGACAACACGCTCCCTCCTTCCTAGAAACTCAACCCAAAACACATTTTTTAAATCTCCGAGGGGTGGACTCCCAGCAGAAACAGGGGGTTCACTTCCACTTTAAACCAAACAAACCTAAGATTGAACGCATGAAGAAGGCTGGAGAGAATAACGCTAAAGACCTCCTGCCCGAGGTCTTTAGCGTCGTTGGCTCATTAGCCACAAAGGCTAATGGGGGTATTGACGGGAAGGGTTTTAGACTGGACAGATCAGAAATGACCTCAGAGAATGAGGTCTAGCAGAGAATTAACCACAATCTGATTTATTCTCCAGTATGTGACACACATCACGCAAAACAATCCACTCCCGAATAACCCTGAATGTCCACTATATGCCACAGACGACGTCCACCATTGGTTTTTTTGCAATCGTGTAACTTTTAGAAACATTTTTGCACAGAAGTTATGATTGATTCATTTGTGACAGCAGTTGATGAATGGAGGGAAATGCAGACCGGGAGAAATCAAAACATGTATGGGGGAGGATGGAAGGAAAAACTATGTAAAAGCACTGACGAGAGAGAAGACAAGCGATGACATGATGATTATGGTCTGGAGGACAGGAAGCGGGGGAGATCATGAGGCTATAGGAGTAGTTATGTTTGTACAGTCAGGGTCTTGGAGTGAAGTCAGAGTGCTGGGAGATTATGGGGCTATAGGAGAAATTACAGGCTGAAGTCTCTACACTCAGGGTCTTGGAGTGAAGAGAACAAGGAGATGTGTGACTGACGCATGTGTAAAACCTAACATGTGCAGCATTGACACATTGATGCAGGCCATTAAAAATGTGTTTATTGGCAGGTCTCATGTGCCCGCCTCCTACCACCCACTTGTCACACAGCGGCGTGGCGAGGCCCAGGCTGAGCTGCTCCAGCTTGTAGTGGTAGGCCAGGACGAAGAGGGTCCGCTGCAGGCTGCTCATCTCCTCCACCTTGCCCATCACGCTCTTGTAGATGCGGTCCATGATCTCCTGTGGAGGAGCGCGTCGAGAGAGAGAGACAGAAAGAGAAAGAGAGAGAGAATGTGTGAGAGAGAGAGAGAGACAGAAAGAGAAAGAACATGTGTGTGAGAGAGAGAGAGAGCGAGAGAGCGAGAGAGAGAGAAAGAGAGAGAGAGAGAGAGAGAGAGAGAGAGAGAGAGAGAGAGAGAGAGAGAGAGAATAAGATAAAGAGAGAGAGAGTGAGAGAGAGAGAGAAAGAGAAAGAGAGAGAGACTGCTAGATTGGTGAACATTGTATACCAGTCAGACAGAAGATAACCCAAAAGCATTAGAAGTTTGATGGGGACGAGTTTTTCTAAAATGTGGGTCCCAGACTATTGTCTCCTTTCCCTGCGGACCTAGTCCAGCCCAGCAGCCACCCCCCTGATACTGTCCCTCCCTTGGGTCCACCTCAGCTACTAACACAGCCACCAGGCCTGGCCCCAGCCCCAGCCCCTAGCATTCCTGCGCGATGTGTCAGGTCTGCTGCAGTGTGGGGTGACAGGGAGCTGGCTCTCGAGCTCTCAGATGGCTCTCTCAGATGGATGTACCGTCCACAGGTCTGCTACGAAAAGCTTAATATATAGTGTCAAGATAGTCTCTGGCAAGAGAAGAAGACATTGTAAGGGTGAGTCTGCCTCCAGCTAGCATTATGTCTTCATTATCTGCTCTGGTAAACTGCAGATGACTTCTTATTGGCCAGTGGTCTGAGTAACAACGTGTTCAGGTTGAAGTAAGCCAGGCCTCAGCCAGCAGCTGGAGATCAGGAACCCAACAGGAACAGAGACATTGCGTGATATGGATCACCTTGTGGTGTTTAAAGGCTAGTTCCTAATACTAAAAGAGAACTGCCTCGTATTGGGCTGTGGGGGGGACTGTGAACACTGGGACCATAGCATCATAGTCTGGCTTTTGTTCGTTCCATGCTTATTTGGTAACGTGGTGCAACTTCTCTGTGGTTGTTCAGCAGAGAAGCATGCTGCGCCTCAGAGCAGCAATGGTCTGAGGCGGATGCTGGGACTCTGTTTATGGGACTGGTATCGTGAGATGCTGAGCTCCAGTTTTGTGTGACTGGACACTGTGTCGCTTTCCGACTGCTCTTGGAACCCCTAAGGAGATGGTCTGCCCTTCAGAAACCCACTCAAACCAACCCTTCCACAGAGAGCTCACAGAGAGGAAGAGAAATACTCACAACAAACAAACAATTAAAAACAGCTGGCCAGTGTGTGTCTGTGTGTGTGTGTGTGTGTGTGTGTGTGTGTGTGTGTGTGTGTGTGTGTGTGTGTGCCCATGCCTGTGTGTGTGTATTAGAATAAAACAGAGAGATTGAAAGAGGAAATGGACATGGGATGACGAACACTCATGTAGATATCATAGCAAACATTTTGCCTTGGGTGTGTGTGTGTGTATGAATGTCATGGGGACATCCACACAGGGCCTTCTCACGTACTGTTTACAGCTGTGAATGGTTCCAGACACCCTCCCTCTCCACGACCGCCCTTGTGTGTGTGGTGTGTGTGTGTGTGTGTGTGTGTGTGTGAGTGTGAGTGTGAGTGTGTGAGTGTGAGTGTGAGTGTGAGTGTGAGTGTGTGTGTGTGTGTGTGTGTGTGTGTGTGTGTGTGTGTGTGTGTGTGTGTGTGCATGAGCATGTGTCTGTGCGTGCATGTGTTTGTGTGTGTGTGTGTTTAAATGTTTACACACAAAAGATTTAGATTATGTAAAAGGCTAATGAAAAGTATGCACGCCGCCCTTTGTAGACAAATTATCTTTGTCTCAATTAAGGACCTGGGGCCTCATTACAGAAACTTCCTAACTCCGAAATCCTATCCTATCTTGAGATAGGAAGGCATTTAGGGGTTTTGATATTACAGAAGGAGGTTTCCTAACTTAACTTAGGAAGAAATCCTATCTTATCTTATGATAGGAATTTAGCCATTACAGAACTATCCTAAATTAGGAGTTTCTTAAGTTAGGATCCCTAAGTTAGGTCGCCATAGACCCTGTCCTAAATTTAAAATAACTGTCAATGAGTTAAAAGAATTGCAGCAGCACTGCTGGTAGGTCTGTATGACAATGAAGAAGAGGAACATCACAACAGAAATGTGATTGCTAAAAGGCTACCGAGACCGCATAATGATTTGTACTAGAGCCAGTAGCTCTAGTACTACGGTCATGGCGGGTATTGGAACAGAGAACAAGAAGAGGATTAATAAAGTAGTAAAGTAATTCTTCCACCAAATTCAAAATTAAATGTCTTTGCAGGCAATAAAATTAAATAAAAATATGGTCAGAAAAATTTAACAAATCAATATGCGGTCTCAGTAGCCTTCAGCCATCACGTTTATGTTTTGATGTTCCTCGTCTTCATTGTAATTGTGTATTTTAATTTAATTTTATCGCCTGCAAAGACATTTCATTTTGAATTTGGCGGAAGAATTACTTTACTACTTTATTACTACCTCTTCTTGTTCTCTGTACCAATACCCGCCATGACCGTAGTACTAGTGCTACTAGCTGACCGTTATTAACAAAGATCCTCAACAGTCTCTGTTAACATTAAAAGTAACTCATTATATCAATCTCATGCACACTCTGAGTGCAGAAACAGACATAACCTGATGATTGCCGATCGCAAAATCTGATTGAAAGAACAGTTAGGATTACCTAAATTAAGAAAAGATAGGATGCCAAAAATAAGATAGGAAACGGCCAACAGGTTAGGGACTGCTTCTGTAATAGGAAATTAGGATTTTTCCTATCTTTGAGTCCCTAACTTAAGTTAGGATGAGAAGTTAGGATTTATTCCGTAATGAGGCCCCTAATGAGGTAATGAGGGCCTTAATTAAGGTAATCCTAACTGTTCTGTCAATCAGATTTTTTCGACCGGCAATCGTCAGGTTATGTCTGTTTCTGCACTCAGAATGTGCATGAGATTGATAGAACAAGTTACTTTTAACGTTAACAGAGACTGCTGATAAAGGATCTTTGTTAATAACGGCAAGCTAGTAGCTCTAGTACTACGGTCATGGCGGGTATTGGAACAGAGAAAAATTTAACAAATCAATATGCGGTCTCGGTAGCCTTCAGCCATCATGTTTCTGTTTTGATGTTCCTCGTCTTCATTGTAATACAGACCTACTAGCAGTGTTGCTGAATTTTGTTTAAGTTATTTTCAATTTAGGACAAGTCGTATGGCCACCTAACTTAGGAATCCTAACTTAAGAAATTCCTAATTTAGGAATGGCTTCTGTAATGGCTAAATTCCTATCTAAAGATTTCTTCCTAAGATAAGTTAGGAAACCTCCTTCTGTAATATCAAAACCCCTAAATGTCTTCCTATCTTAAGATAGGATAGAATTTCAGAGTTAGGAAGTTTCTGTAATGAGGCCCCAGGGAGGTATGAGGCATGTGGAGGATGGAGGATGAGATTCCATCACGAGGGCATCTAGATGCGGTTTGGCCCGACAGGGGGGACAAACATAAGCAGGTTTCAGTGGGTTAACGTACCGGTACGGCGGCGATCAGCGTTGGCTGCAGCACGCTGCTGTCCCCTTGGCTGCCTCTCTTGATCATAGACGACTAGGGCATAGGAGACATGATGAACATAAAACACACACACAGTACCGCCACCTCAGTTTACCCAAGGGTCAAGTCATGCACTTTCTGATCTCATCATAGAAACATACGTAAACCATGTCAAATAGGTGGCTGGGTTAGATAATTATGAATATGTGATTGTTCTCTTCTTCCTGCCTCCCTTCCCTCTTCAGTGGTGATTCATAATCATCCCATGATGCTGCGCCACTAGACCTGCTACTCATCCATGCTTTATTGATGGTATTGTGTTAAAACAAATGTTATCAACAGTAAGATAACTACTGCAGCAAAATAAGTATGGGCCTTTGATAATATCTTGGACAAGGCGATACTTCCTACTACTACTTTGTAGTACTACCATGTAGTACTACCAGGTAGAAGTGTGACAGTACACGATAGTTGAGAAGAACTCTGTGTCGTCCTGGGGAAGTGCACCTGGTCAGCCAGCGTGAGGGGGGAGGAGTATCCGATCCTGCAGCCGTGGGAAAGGCACACCAGCTCTGCATTCAACTCCAACACGTGGGCCAGCGGCAGGTAGCCTATATAGGTGTCCTCCTCACTGCAAATACACACACACACACACACACACACACACACACACACACACACACACGCGTCCCCGTCCACGCACACACACGCCAACACATACACGCACCCAACCACACACACGCACAGAAACACAGCAGGTCACATTTAATTATAAAAGGAAAAAAATACAAAGGATTTTATACTTGTATTGTTGAGAACATTGTCCTGATGGTTGTGAAGCAGAGGATGTATGGAGCCTCTGGTCTGGAGATCCGGAGCCTCATTACAGAAAAAATCCAAACTTCTCATCCTAACTTAAAGCTATACTGTACGATGTGAGAGAGCTAGCATGATTTGAAATTAGCTTCTCTTCGGAGTTCCGTTTAACTCCTCCCCCACCCTTCAGGACTCCCTGCCCCAACCCCTCGACACAGAGCCGTGCACGAGCGCTAATGCTGCTTACGGCTTACTTCAACGGCAACCATTGCGTCACTTTTCAGGCCATTCAACTCCCTCAGCTGTCGCCATCGCTGAAAAGCGAATCCAATATTTATTCTCGTTTTTCCTCGAGCATTCTCCAACTTTTTTTTTGTTGCTGCCTTTTAATTTTCTGTCTTTCCTTTTCTTGCCTTTTTAAAAGGAAGAACCGGGGCAAGTAACGGTGGCAGTGGTAACTTCTGTTTTTTTTTCTTCCATCGTGTTAACGTTGTAGGCTCACTAGGTCTAGTCCACTGTCATGAACTACTATGATAACAACGCTTTCTTTGCCCTCCGTGAACGCGCTCAGGCCGGCTCAGGCTCGTACACAGAGGGGAGAGAACGCGCAGGCTTGTGATTGGTTCTTTAGATTCGGGTACAATGTCTCCGATTGGTAAGCATTTTAACAGGTTTATAGCAGATACAGAATTCGTTTTTTTTTCGCTTCTTTTTCATTGCCCATAAGTTATTTATTGCTGTCAGGATGTATAAACCAATTTCAACAACATATTAAAAAGTGCATATCACTGAAAATCGTACAATATGCCTTTAAGTTAGGGACTCAAAGATAGGAAAAAATCCTAATTTCCTATTACAGAAGCAGTCCCTAACCTATTGGCCGTTTCCTATCTTATTTTTGGCATCCTATCTTATCTTAATTTAGGTAATCCTAACTGTTCTTTCAATCAGATTTTTCGATCGGCAATCGTCAGGTTTTGTCTGTTTCTGCACTCAGAGTGTGCATGAGATTGATAGAATGAGTAACTTTTAACATTAACAGAGACTTTTGAGGATCTTTGCTAATAACGGCAAGCTAGTAGCACTAGTACTACGGTCATGGCGGGTATTGGTAGAGAGAACAAGAAGAGGTAGTAATAAAGTAGTAAAGTAATTCTTCCACCAAATTCAAAATTAAATGTCTTTGCAGGCGATAAAATGAAATTAAAATACAAATGTAACAAATCATTATGCGGTCTCGGTAGCCTTTTAGCCATCACATTTCTGTCGTGATGTTCCTCGTCTTCATTGTCATACAGACCTACTAGCAGTGCTGCTACCTAACTTAGGGATCCTAACTTAAGAAACTCCTAAGTTAGGAAAGTTCTGTAATGGTTAAATTCCTATCTTAAGATAACATAGGATTTCTTCCCAAGTTAAGTTAGGAAACCTCCTTCTGTAATATCACAACCCCTAAATGCCTTCCTATCTCAAGATAGGATAGGATTTCAGAGTTAGGAAGTTTCTGTAATGAGGCCCCAGAACGGACCTGACCCCCGTAACCTCCCATCCTTCTCATCCCCCATCGCATATCCTCCCTCTTTCCATAGTCCTCCCCTTTCCCTCTCTTCTGCACTTCCTCTCAAGCCTCCCGTCGCCCACTCCTCTCCAGGGAGGAAGGGAGGTGTAAACACATGTGGTGTCTTTGGCTGCTTAGCCAATCAGCCGATCGGTACCCTAAGGGGGTACAGAGCCCCATGGGATCCCTTTGGAAACCCCCATAAGGTTGTTCAGGACAGCTTCACATGACTGATACAAATGCTCAGAAAACCTGTAAAGGAAAAATGCTAGTGGGTGAAATTAATGGATCTCACTTCCTGAACCAGTTCTTCCACTGAAGCTGATCCACAACTACATGTCCCAGCAGCCCTGGGCCCTGTTGTGGGCTGTGACACATTGGGCGGGAAGGTGCAGGGCTTGGGAATGCGAGATTACTCCAACATGTTTTCTCAACAATGATATGATGTACTGCTATAAGAAACCTGTCAGCTGTCCTTGAGGAGGTCCCTGCTGATGGACGGGGGTCCATCTCTACTCTCCTCTACAGCACATGAGGCTTCTGGGGATATTCAAGGAACGAGGAAAGGATTGGAGGGGAGCTTCTAAAGTTTCCATACTGAGCTGCTGAGTGGAAACTGCCAGTAAACAACAACAGCAGCCCTAAATGTCACCGGTTTGGTTTGGGAGCCAACAGACTAGCTGGGGGGAATAGTCAGGGGTCCATCTTGTCCTAATGCTGCTCAGAGAATTGTTTGCCATATTTAGTCATTACGTATTTTCTACTTTTGGGTTAAGAGATGATACACATATTATATATATGTACACACACAAACACCAGTGGAGGCTTCTCCAGTGAGGAGAGGGAGGAAGATCCTCCTTAACATTGTTGAGAATAAAAAATGTAGATTGTCCAGACTATATATGTATATGTTATGTTTGTTTCCCTGGGTAAAGGGACATTAACACCCCCTATTGACAATTACTTCAGGGAGAACGTTCCTCCCTCAGCCTCCATTGACTCCCATTCATTTCCCCGAAAGTGTTGGCGGCCGGTGAATAACATAGGGTTCAATGGGAGAGAGGAGGAAAGTCCTCCTCTGAGTGGGTGTGACTAGCTAAGGGATCGGGATCCCACCTACGTGTATTCACGAATAGGCTGAAGCCCTGGTTGCGCTATGAACCAATAAGCACCCTGGCTGTGGAGCAGACCGGCGGGAGGGTTTATCGCCTCAAGTCTAGGTTACGAGAACCAACAAACCCGCTCAGCCTCGTTTCCATCGAGCGGTGTGCTAATGTTCGTTGCGGTACAGTGCGGCTCTGTTCGCTTATATTGATGTTTCCGTAGCCCGTGGCCGGGCTGCGGAGCCTGCGGGCGGGCTGCCAGCGGCTGAGCTGCAGAGCCCGCGAGGAGGGTTGACTTGATCTATGAATGAAGTCCCTCAAACTTAATTGGCTTTACACCATGACCAACATTCTGAAACATCCATTAACATCCACATTTGCCTCAAGCAATGTTAGGCTTACAGCCCATGTAAATAGTTGTTAAATAATGTTCTTGTTGTTCTTTTAATTATTTGTTATTCTGACCGTTCTGTTTGATATTCTGGAAAGGTTGTTAGTGAATGATTCAGAGCATGATGCATTTTAAATGCTATCACTTTTGGTAAGCTATTGTTTCTTTATTGGGTGTCAAGCAGCGAAGCTGCGAGACAACCTATTGTTTTCTTATGAGTTCCTATTATTATAATCCTTCAGTGGGAGTCTATGGCAGCCCATAGAACGCCTTGGTGAAAAGTTGTGAAATTTGGCACACTGGTTCAGGACAGTGCCATTAGCACATGAAGCTAATTTGAGGTCGCTAGCTCATCATCTCTAGCGCCACCAACAGGTCAAAGTTGGACATGCATTCATGTTTATAACTTTTGACCCATTGATCCAATATTCTCAAACAAAGTATCATTGGATTCCTGAGTTCAATGTCGTCATTTTGCGCCATGATGGATTTTCCGCCATCTTGGTTTATGTCAAAAACCTTCAAAATGCTATTCCTATCACAAATCTTGTCCAATCATCTCGAAACTCTTCAGGCCATGCTTGATAGAAACATCAAAACCGTTTGGCCGCTACAGCCAATCAAATCGACCGCAAAGTCACCAAACAGAAAGTAAGCCAATATCTCAGTAGCCCTTTCACACATCATAACCAAACTTTGTAAATAAAACCATGAAATCATCATGGGGACACTCAATGAATTTGGTGACCATCGACCTCTAGGGGGCGCTATAATTAATGAAGACGTATCACCAGACATTTTCAATGTCTGGTGATACTGTTAGCCATATAGCTAATAAAATATTTCCCATGGCAACATCAGAAATTGGCCGCCATGTTTAAAGTTGTCTGTATCAATATTACATATCCACAGGCCACATATTTCGTCCAATCATCATGAAACTTGCCCTATATGATCTTCAGACCAAGCCGAACAAACCTGCCAAACAGCTTTTTCAAATTCAAAACCGTTTGACCGTGACAGCCAATCAAACTTGACGGCAAAGCCTGATTTGACTAATTGGCTTTGCATCCTTTCCTTCTTCCCTTGTACTCCAAGACATGCTGCCAACCAGCTTTCAAAGTCCAATGCTGCCACTGGTGGATTTGTATCAATTTACATAATTATCCAATCCTGCTATTTTGTAATTCACCAAAACACCCTGAAGCAACTTGAGTGTCACAAACTTATGCCACAATAGGCCACTATCAGTGCAAGCAGGCCAATGGCAACCAAGCGCGCAGTCCTTCCTCCCTCACTTTAAAAACCACCAGCTGCCACTGACATACACATATACAGTTGTTATTGTTGACTTGGAGATATATGTAGGAAATGTACTGTACCAAGTCATTAACTGATGAATGATACGTCCTCAGAGATGAGCGAAACGTGCTCAGTCTAAACACCGGCTCCTCCCGAGTGCAGAGCACCGCAGCCAGGATGTTCTCCTCTCAAACATTGGGTGGATCAACTGAGATGTACTAGAGTCACCTGTACCTAAGAACCTTGTCCTCTTTCAAAAGAGCTCCTTGACCCGAGCTCTGCTAAAACTCAGGTAAATACTGTAGCTTCATTAGAAGATGGAGACAGCCATGAGAGCCAGGAACTACTTCCATATGGACGGTAGAAAAGGGCACGGCCTTTGGGTTCCTTATTCAATCTCACATCTTCATCTTGTTCAAGAAGTCTCACTCAAAAGACAATGGGCTTGTAACCAGAGGGTTGCTAGTTCGATCCCCGGCTCCTTCCCGGAGTGTCGAGGTGTCCCTGAGCAAGACGCCTTAGAGTGCTCCTGACGAGCTGGTTGTCACCTAACACGGTATATTCCCTGTCGGTTTGTGAATGTGTGATTTAAGTGGCTTTCGATAAAAGCTTCTGCTAAATGCCCTAGATGCAGATGTGAATGTGAGCCCTGCGGCAGAGTCCTGCAATGGGCGGGTACCCGCATAAAAGTTGCTAAAACAGGTGGATTGTGAATTCCCTAAAATTCACGGGCAGGAAATTAACTCCTTGCGGGAGGATAGCGTATGAGAACCAAAACAGTATTTTAGTTTGCTGAAATAAAACATCATTTAAAAATATGTGAAATATTGTATGTCTAATACAATAGACATACAACATTACCACATCGCAAATACAGTAGCCTATGTGTTTTAGTCAACAATACGACACTTGACCCATCACGTCACTACTGCGGCTTTTGATTTCTTTGTTTGATGAAATGTGCTCCAATAGTGCGTGATAAAAATAAAGCACATTTATTTGATGTTGGGTAACGGGCCAAATATTAACGGGTCCGGGCGGGTGCGGATTTGAGTTTACTATTATCACTGGTGATGGGTCGGATCTGGTGCTGAACTTTGCGGGTGCGGGCGGGGGCGGGTCTCAAAAAATTGACCATTGCATGACTCTGCCCTGCGGTCCACGGTCAGTCAGCCAGGTGTCAGCAAGGCCGGAGAGAGGCGGCCTACCCCAGTCCAGACACCCTCTCCGCGATGCCGGTGACGCCCGCCAGGAGGTTGCTGTGGGAGATGAGCACGCCCTTGGGGACCCCCGTGGAGCCGCTGGTGTACATGATGACGGCCAGGTCCGCCGGCCGCGGCCGCGTTTTCCCGCGAGCCGCTGGGGAAACACAAAGGGAGGGAACCAATCAACACGGAGCAGGAGGTGGACCGCGATGGTGGTAAACAAGAGCACCCTGTGTCTCAGAGACACGGAGCAACAGAGATGATGAGCCTACATTAGGCCTAGGGGGCTCTCTGGGGAGCACAGAGCACGCTCCACCTGTCTGCTAACTTCTCAGACCGGGTCCCTGATTCTGCCATCCCGCCATCGATGTCCCTCCATCTGCCTTCTGATTCCCCTTCTTCAGGGTCTCCTGTTCGTCCATTTGAAGTCCTCTCTCCTAAAGAGATTTTTAAGTGTACAAGTGGCAGAGACTAGATGCATGCAGTCTGTTTTAATTACAGCTTGACTCTCACAGAAGGAGCTGTGTGTGCGTGTGTTCGTGACATGTCCTAGCAACCTAGGGAATCTTTACTAAATTGCCCAAAGGCTCTTTAAGTGCCCTTTAAGGGCCCTTCCACCCTGTTGGTGCTCTGGTCAGATGATGGTGTAGGGAAAGTTCTTAGTGCTGAATGATATCAGTCTACTACAAAGGCATCCTGAATTACAACCACTGCAATAAACTGAGCTTCTTCTTCTATTCTGTGAATGAGGGATTGTTTTATATATTTATATTTTATGTTGAAACTGTCATTTTAAGATAGAGAATATCTTCCTAACAATTGTGAAGGTATTAGTTCAACGGAACCACTTGCATTGAACTGGAATAATAGATCAACAGCCAGCTTCGTCTCTCCGTCTCTACCAGGACCTCAGATATGTGTAAGGACGACAGACAGAGCTCCGGGCGGCAGGTGGTGGATGTGTGGGAGAGGACAGAGGGGTCAGCGTGACCCCACCGCTTGTTCCTGAAGTCCAAACAAACACTCACACTGTGAACTATGGGCCCTCGTCTGGCATCAAGACCAGCTCTGCATGGAGACAGTAAGAGACATTAGCACTCTCTCTCTCTCTGTGTCTCCAGCGTGGTGTGTGTGTGTGTGTGTGTGTGTGTGTGTGTGTGTGTGTGTGTGTGTGTG
The DNA here is from genome assembly GCF_031168955.1 of Gadus macrocephalus. Classification (NCBI taxonomy): domain Eukaryota; kingdom Metazoa; phylum Chordata; class Actinopteri; order Gadiformes; family Gadidae; genus Gadus; species Gadus macrocephalus. The sequence continues at coordinate 24,683,203 of NC_082397.1, forward strand.
TGTGTGTGTGTGTGTGTGTGTGTGTGTGTGTCTCTGAGGGCTTGAGGACATCGGCACACAGCTGGCTCTGAAAAAAACTAAGCGGGACCCCTAAGACTGTTGATGACGTGCGAGACACAGCGGCACAGAAAGACAGAGAGATAGAGAGAATGTGAGAGAGAATGACAGAGAGAGAGAGAGAGAGAGAGAGAGAGAGAGAGAGAGAGAGCGAGAGAGAGAGAGAGAGAGAGAGAGAGAGAGAGAGAGAGAGAGAGAGAGAGCGAGAGAGAGAGAGAGAGAGAGAGAGAGAGAGAGAGAGGAGAGAGAGAAAGAAAGAGAGATTGTGTGTCTGAGTGTTTGTTTGTTTGTGTATATGAGTGACTGAATGTGTAGGCAAATGTGTTTATGCGTACGTGTGTGATTTCATGTAATGCGTGCATTACTTGGCTTTGTTTGTGTGAATACTTTCTGTGCTTGTGTGGATAAGTGACTGCATGTGTGTGTGTGTGTGGTACTGCATGTGTTTATATGAGTGCCTGCTTGTGTGTTAACGAGTGACTACGTCCTTCTAAGCTGCTGTGGGTCCCTTGGCCCCAACCATGGCTCCTCCCTTAGAGAAAGAAAGAGAGAGAGAGAGAGAGAGAGAGAGAGAGAGAGAGAGAGAGAGAGAGAGAGAGAGAGAGAGAGAGAGAGAGAGAGAGAGAGAGAGAGAGAGAGAGAGAGAGAGAGAGAGAGAGAGAGGCCCCCTTACTTGACCTTAATCTGACGCAGATGTGAGCACTTCCTCATTCACATGACCTCACAGATCCACCGGAAACCCAACACACACAGACACACAGACACACACAGACACACAGACACACACACACACACACACACACACACACACACACCCTCCTCCGTGGTTTGATAAGAGTAGGGCAGAGTGTGTTAATGTGGGTCTCTGTGCTTCCTTATCAACAGGCCCGGGACGACGTGCTGTATCGTCTTCAGAAACCGCACAGAAAGGACCACAGAATCAGTCAGGTGAACATGTCTGTACCGTTCTCAGGGCGCCTCCCCAGCTCCTGGACGGCGGTCATGTTGTTGATCCTGATGCCTTGTGGGTAGTCTGGCCAAGAGGAGGCCCTGCTGCCCACCACCACGATGTGCTGAAGACTGGGGACCTGGGTCAGAATGGCCTGGAACACACACACAAGCACACCAGCACACGCAAACACAAGCAAAAGTATGACTATAAATTGTATGACTATGAAATCAGTTTCTTTGGACTTGTGCGTGTGTTATATCTGTGTGTCTGTGTGTGTTTGTGTATGTTATTTCAGTATGTGTGTGTGTGTGTGTGTGTGTGTGTGTGTGTGTGTATTTTTATGTGTATGTATGTGTATGTGTGAGTGCGTGTGTGTGTGTTGTTTCAGTGTGTGTGTGTGCGTGTGTATGTGTGCGTATATGTGCATGTTTAGTGCATATGTGTGTGTGTGTGTGTGTGTGTGTGTGTGTGTGTGTGTGTGTGTGTGTGTGTGTGTGTGTGTGTGTGTGTGTGTGTGTGTGTGTGTGTGTGTGTGTGTGTGTGTGCGCCTGTGTGTGCTTCTCACCTTGAGCTTGGTCTCCAGGAGCTTACTGCTGGTGATAATATGCCTAACCTGGGTCTCATTCAGTACATGGAGGATGGCCGGGACCCCCAGAGTGGAGTACAGAGTGACCACTGCAAAACAAACACAAATATACCACACTACTTATTCATATCTATATCTATATTCTCATTCAGATATTAAGTTAGCCTCCATAGGAAAACGGAAGCCGATCGCATACAGCTGGAGTTATGGAAATGAAAAATAAAGTTTCAGTGTGTAACTTCAGCTAGTTTCAGTGTGTAACTTCAGCTAGTGTCAGTGTGTAACTTCAGCTAGTGTCAGTGTGTAACTTCAGCTAGTTTCAGTGTAACTTCAGCTAGTGTCAGTGTGTAACTTCAGCTAGTTTCAGTGTGTAACTTCAGCTAGTGTCAGTGTGTAACTTCAGCTAGTTTCAGTGTGTAACTTCAGCTAGTTTCAGTGTGTAACTTCAGCTAGTGTCAGTGTGTAACTTCAGCTAGTTTCAGTGTGTAACTTCAGCTAGTTTCAGTGTGTAACTTCAGTTAGTGTCAGTGTGTAACTTCAGCTAGTTTCAGTGTGTAACTTCAGCAAGTTTCATTATGTAACTTCAGCTAGTTCAGCTAACCTCTGCTGTCACTTTGAAACTAGACAACATATCCCCGGGTTGAGAGTCATCCATAGCACCATGCAGGCAGACCATGTGCGGAGCCCAGTAACACTTGCTTTGCCTTTTATAACATAATATATCAGCAGCACATGCACTCGCCTTTTCTGTCAAAGTTAACATTGAGCAACTTGTGGGATGCCTCTCAAAGAAAAGTACGACGAGTATCGAGAGATTAAGTAAACATGACTGAAAGAGATTTAGCAGACATGGCACTTGTAGGTAAATTGGTATTTCCTTGTACAATTATTCCTCTCTGGTTCACTCAGACTGACCAGCCAACACACGGACCAATCAGAGACTGCTGTTGTTCTAAGAGGTGGGTTAGAATGTCTTTAAACCACAAGCTACACCAACCTCCTTTTACAGCATGTACTAAAAACACTTATAATCCGCTTTTCAACAAAGGTACAATCAATATAGCCTCTTTAAACTTGCAGGTAGCATGTGCTCAATCCTGCAAGTATTTATCTGAAAGGACAACAAAGTGGTTCGACCAATCAGAGGACAGGCGGGCTGGTCTGCATATAAGACAAAAGGTGCGGCAGCTCCGTCGTCATCCCCCGGCAGAAGGGCCGTGTACAGTCCCTGAGGAGCCACATGAATCTGATCTGGGAGCTGCTGGCTTTGTCGTCATCGCTCTGCAGAAGTATTGTGTACAGTCCCTGAGGAGCCACATGGATCTTCTCAGGCAGACAGGAAGCAGAAGTGTGTGATCTGGCCTCACAACCGCTCCCGTCTCCTCAGTTTAACCCTCCCTCCCTGCCCAACGTTATGTCAGACCCAGAGTGGTACAGCAGCAGGATCCACTCCTGACACCACACTTCAGACACCATGGCTGTTCTGTACAGTTTCATTAGCACTGTAAACAACAATGTCAATGTAAACAATGTAATTCTCACTATATTCACACACACATACACACACACAAACACAGACACACACAGATACCAGTCACATATGGTGTCCAATTGGAAGTGTTCTACCGAACGCTGCTTAGAGGTCTTTGGGGAAAAACAAGACAAGCAAGAGTGTTTGCGTGTGTATCTGTATGTGTATGTGTGTATGTGTATGTGTATGTGTATGTGTGTGTGTATGTGTATGTGTATGTGTGTGTGTGCGTGCGTGTGTATGTGTGTATGAATGTGTGTATGTATGAATGTGTGTCTGTTTATGCCGGCACGGCCCGCGCGTTTACACTGACCGGGGTATTATACCCGCTTCATTGCGCACGCCGATTTACCCTCTCGGACATTTTCACCCTCTTGGTTTCATTTTCATGTAAATGCGATTAGACGGCTTCGCGGTTCCAGGGGCAGGACTTCGGTAGAGTTGTTGCTGCGTTGTCTCTGTTGTAGAGAGCGCTACCAAAATGAATAGTTCTAATTGGAGAGAGAGTGAAATCCGCAAGTTGCTGACCATCATGGGAGAGAAGATGATGCCGTCGCATTTAACGAAGATGGGGAAAGATGGTACGATCTGCGAAAGAATATGTTGGCGTTTTTGCACTTGTAAATAGTTAATCGAGTTTGTAGCCTACACCTCAGATGTATACTCATTCTTGCCTGCGAGTGGCTTGAATAATAAAAACAGTCAGAGTATGCAAATTATTCAGTCAGTCAGACAGACAGAAAGACAGACAGACAGACAGACAGACGGATTGGAAACACAAAGAGAGAAAAATGTATCATGGATTACGCAAACATAATTCATAAAACAAAAAAAATTGTTGCTTTAAGGACGTGACTAATGTCCCCACACCCTGGTGGTCCAAAACTTCCTGCAGTGCGTGTGTTTGTATGTATGTGTGTACCAGTGGCGGCTGGTGGTTTTTAAAGTGAGGGAGGAAGGACTGTGCGCTTGGTTGCCATTGGCCTGCTTGCACTGTTGGTGTATGGTGGCATAAGAATGTGGGACTCAAGTTGTTTCAGGGTGTTTTGGTGAACTACAAAATAGCAGGGAGGGAGTTATGTGAACAAAATGTATACAAAGCCACCAGTGGCATCACTGTAATTTGAGAAGGAAAGGATGCAAAGCATATTAGTCAAATCAGGCCTACTATTGATTTGTAAAAGTAAATAAAAAAATCTGGGCCTATTATTGGGCCTATTTTTGCCCTCACTGACTGAAGTTATGTTATGTTTATGTTTATTTTCAGTTACAATTGATTGTAATGCTACCAGTAAGTCATGCAGCAAACCATGTAGCACTCACAACACTGACGTTGCCATTACTTCTGATGACCTTGATTTTGGGAAGTGGTCTACCTCTTTCTGAATGAATGGAATGGTTTTTGTAATAAGACGTTAACAATGTCCTCCGTTTCCAATGTTTCCATTGTGCATTTAGGATCTCGCTATCGCAGATTTCACTTGCTCTGCGTCTCTCAGACTGAGCACCGCGGCAATGCAGACCGGGTTTGTTATCGACAGCGTTGCCAGATTGGGCAGATTTCCCGCCCAATGATAATTTTTCCAGCCTAACATGGTTAAAAGTAGCCCAATTGGGTGGGAAATCGGACCAATCTGGCAACACTGCTCAACATCCAGGGATCCTGCTTATTGGTTCATAGCGCAGACGGATAGATTTTTGCCCGAATCAGACCCCTTAAGGTCCCACCCACTCAGAGGAGGATTTTCCTCCTCGCTCCCATTGAAACCCATGTTATCCACCGGCCGCCAGTACTTTCGGGCAAATGAATGGGAGTCAACGGCGGCGGAGGGAGGACGTTCCTCCCTGAAGTAATTGTCAATAGGCGATAGGGGGTGCTAATGTCCCTTTACCCAGGGAAACGAACATTATATATTCAAAGGCAATAAAGTAGTCATATTTAAGGGCATTAATTCATTACAATAGTCGGGGCAATCTAAATTTTTTATTCTCAACAATGTTAGGGAGGATCTTCCTCCCTCTCCTCAATGGAGAAGCCTCCACTGGTGTGTACGTGTGTGTAAGTGTGTCTGTATGTGTATGTGTCGTGGGCCTTATTCACACTCGCACACATTCATGCACTGCGCCCACACACAGACACACGCACACGCACACACACACACACACACACACACACACACACACACACACACACACACACACACACACACACTCTCCCCTTTAGGATTTCAGAGATGTATTTTGTATTGAGAGAGACTGCACAAATGGTTTTGTTTGGGTTTGGACTGTAAATACTGACTCGTACAGATGTAGTCACACACACCAAAAACACACAAATACATTAACACACACACACACACACACACACCAAAAACACTTACACACACCCTGTATATATATCATTAGGGGGACACTTGGCTGACTCCCTCGTTGCTTCTATCAACATCAGATGCTCACGTAGACTCTCAACCCCGTCTCTGACGCCATCAACACAAAACTCTCTCTCTCTCTGTTTCTATCTCTTTCTGTCTTTCCCTCTCTCCCTATATCTGTCCATCTCTATCTGTCTGTCTCTCCACAGTGTTCAGTGTGAGGATAATGAATTATTATAACGTATAGCTTTTTTGTTGTGACCACCTTAATATTGTACAAGAGAAGAACAAACTACACTGAAATGGTCCAACAACAAACAAGGCATTTCCAGACGTGAGCTGTGAATGCGTTACAGCAAAGGGGCATGAATTCTTGTTTTAATGTGAGTGTGTGTGTCTGACCTGGGAAGCTGTGCAGGAAGCAGGCCTGGGCAGCCACCATCCATTCGGCTCTGGTCTCACAGAAGATGGCGATATTGGAGTGGGGCTGCTGGCCCAGCGCGGCCAGCCCACTGCCCAGCTCTGAGGCAGCCTTCTGGGCCTGCTGGAAGGACATCCACACGTACTGCCCCAGGACCTGCTGCAGAGAGAGATAGGGAAGAGTGAGAGAGAGCCACAGACACACAGAGACTCAGCGACACACACACACACACACACACACACACACACACACACACACACACACACACACACACACACACACACACACACACACACACACACACACACACACACACACACACACACACACACACACAGACCAGATCCATCATAAGGATCCTTTATGTTTATGAACCATGAGGTGTTCCTATATGCTGTACCTTTCCATAATACATCTAGATGCAATTTAAGTCCAAAACTTAAATCAAACACCACCAATACTGTAAGATGAACCACTGAAACACCAATGTAACATGGAAACACAAAGAAGAAGAACCACCAGCATGAGCTGTTTCAAGATCTTGAAACAGCTTTATTTATTTATTTATTCATATCTTTCATTGGGGTTATAGTGGCACCTATTGCTTGAACTTAGCCAATGCAGCATTGGACACTCACTCACTCACACACACACACACACACACACACACACACACACACACACACACACACACACACACACACACACACACACACACACACACACACACACACACACACACACACACATAGGCATACACACACACACACACACACACACACACACACACACACACACACACACACACACACACACACACACACCCGCTCTACTTTTCAAGCGCAGCAGCCTCACACACACAAGGTAAACCAACCCTTTGTTGAACCGGTGTTTCAACATTGAGCTATAAGTGGATTAAATGTTTCAGGCAAATGCGATTGGTATGGTTACTCTGGTAAATCTAAATGATTTCGCAAGTTAATGTAATAGCCTTTATTATCCTACACAAATATGCACAAAAACCTGCATTGGGCCATCACAGTAAGTATTAAGTATGTGTTGTTTACTGTCAGGTGATTTGAGTGGAACCTTCTTAGTAAACAGAGGCTCTGTCACTGCATTGCTAAAGGTCAGCACCAGACCCTGTTCTCCCTCTCAGTGCTCCCTCTTCACTCTCCAACTGTCACCCTTCTTTCTTGTTGGAGCTGAGAGATAGTTCTAATTGACCAGCCAACACACGGAAAAATCAGAAGCTGCTGTTGTGAAAGGAGGCGGGTCTTTGAACCACAAGCTACACTATCCTAATTTTATAGCATGTCGAAAGCACACTTATAAACACCTTACAACCAAGGTACAATTAATATAGCCTCTTTAAAATAGCAAATTCTAGTAGCATTGGAAAAATATTTCTGAAAGCATTTTGCTAACCAAGCTCTCTTTCCATCGTGTGTCTCATTGCTATAATTAGTCCTCATTCATAATGTAAGTGTTCTTGCTGTCAGACCTCAGTTTATATTAGTACCATTTATTAAAATGAGTAATTTTAGTCATTTTAGCGGCCACTTGTATCACAGTTAGGTCCCAGTGGATTCAGATCCTTTCACAGTCTGTCTCATGCTGGTGAAGGTGTGAGGTGGGAAAGTGTTAGACTCCATACCTTCTTCAACACCTTGCCGTTGCTCTGCTGCTCGTCCTCCTCTGAGATCAGTTCCCGGGTGCCCAGGCAGTCCCTGTGGGTGAAGCTCTGCACCGAGTGTTCAAACATCTTGTCCAGGGTGTCCACCCCCGGCTGCATGGTGCTGGCCAGCCTCTGGGTGGAGGCCAGGGCCCTGTAGGGCCCCTGGGGCTCGCCCGACACGGAGCAGGCCTTGTCACGGTGGTCCCTCTGGGCCTGAGGGCCCCCAGAGGGAGGCCGGGACCCGGACCCCAGCCAGCCGAGGAGGTAGAAGGGCAGCCGTGTCAAGAGGCCGTATACCCCCACCGTTAGCTGGAAGAGCAGCAGGAGCATGGGGTTCAGGTCCTCCTTCAGCTTCATGCTTCTGGAAGGGCCCTGGGTGTATGTGTGTGTATGTGTGTGTGTGTGTGTGTGTGTCAAGACCAGTAAGGAAGCAGGTGTCTGGTGGAGTCCCAGCAGGCCTGCAGCCAGGATCAGGACAGCGCTGGACTAGCCTGGGCCAGAGAAGGGCTGACCGGGGGTAGCTCCGTCCCCACCTCGCCTCCTATGGCTCTGAGTTAATACAAATAAGTTCTCCTGTGGTTCTCTCGTCTCCAGCCGAGCAGGTCCCTCGCTCGGCCCTTCCTCTGTGAGAGAGCCGGACCTTGGTCTAGACGGTGCTCCCGCCTCCTCGTCTCAAACAGAGGCCCGATTATGCTCCTGGAGGTGAAGAATGAGAGCATCATTGGCACAGCGTAAATCCCTGCTTATGGTCGGAGGTTGGGCAACAATACACACAAATCATGGAACGATGAAACAGCGACACAAAGGAAAACAAGGGTTGTGTTCTCGAATGAATGTGGAGGAAGTGGCCCCTCTGACCACATTGTTTCTGTTGAGCAGAGATGCAGGTTTCATCCATTGCTAGCACAACATTGGGCCTGATGTGTGTGAAAGAGCGGAGATGTACGAGTGCTGAATGGTGTTTGATGTGTTTGTTCATGACTGAGTTCACAGTATGCTGCTGATAAGAGACGAGCACCACAGAGAGTACCAGCTTTATCTCAAGCAAATGGGCTGGAGCCACAGTGCCATTAGAAATGACATTACAGTTATATACCACTCAGGTCACATGGACACATCTCACCTGATGATGAGGTCATTATTTGGACCCTACAAATTGACGGCTGTGGCCGACCAATACACAAGTCACATAATCCATTATTCATAAGACTGCCACTCATCTCCCCTACCTAGCAGCAGGGACTTCCGTGGTGCAACTCTTCTACAATACTAAAACACACAAAACAGTTCCAACCACATCATTCTCTCTAGCTGCATCAATGCAGGGCTCCTGGGTAAGTGCAGTGCGTGGAGGGTGAGATGAGGTATGAATACATCAGTTCAGTAAACCCTGGTGTCCACTGTAGGAACTGGCCCTCCCCCTCACACCAAGTCCCCCTCTCACAGGGGCTGGGACCTGGAGGTTCCCCATCCGAGTACTACAGAACCAGGGTTGGATTTAGAACTGAGAAATCCTTTTTAATTTAGCTGCAATCAAGGTGACTATAGTGGAGTGGTTCATCTGTGCAGTCCTCAAATGGTCCAAGGGCTGATCAGCTGGCTTCCAAAAGAGGAGAATAGAATATATGAATGTATGATTGGATCATGCAAATCCCAGGACTGGGCCTTTAGAACATTGGCTCTCTAGACCTGAACCGGGTGGTGACTGCAGTGCCCTTTTTCATTTTCAACAGGGTCGCTTGAGCTAGGCAAATGTTTACATTAAGCCGACAAATGGTATGCATTCAAGTAAGTGTGTGCAATACAAATCTATAGCTTACTTTTTATTTCCTGATTCAAAAATAATAATATCATGGCTTCACTAAAATATGTAAATGTACATAATGGAAAATGGCATTCAAGGGCTGCAGAATGAAGGACCAAAGAATTATGGTTTGAGGCTAATGTGTTAGGAACATTCATTAGTTTTATACTTGATTCAAAGAATTAAAACTGTATTGTAAAACCATTTGATTTAACTATGCTGCATGAGTGCATAATGTACAAAAAAACTTAATTGGATCATTGGAGCAATATTATGCTATCCTAGAACGTACAATCATGTGTTTGTGTTTTGCATGTGCATGATGTTTGAGTGAGTGTGTGTGCGCGTGTGCATGTGCATATCTGTGTGTCTGTGTGGTTGCTGAGGGAGGGAATGTAATTCCTTGTGAATGTAACTTTATGGTTAGCCCCTAAACTAGTAAGCTATGTATTGAGTCAGCCCCTGAACTAGTAAGCTAAATGTTTAGTTAGCCCCTAACCTAGTGAGCTATGTGTTTAGTAAGCCCCTTACCTAGTGAGCTATGTGTTTAGTTAGCTCCTAACCTAGTAAGCTATTTGTTTAGTAAGCCCCTAAACAAGTAAGCTATGTATTTAGTTAGCCCCTAAACTAGTAAGCTATGTGTTTAGTTATCCCCTAAACTAGTAAGCTATGGGTTTATTTAGCCCCTAAACTAGTAAGCTATGGGTTTAGTTATGCTGCGATGCATTTGTATAGTACACCAGTACGCCCGACCTGCTCTAGCGAAAATGTGACGTAATTTCATGGCTTGCAGCACTTATAGGGTTCCTGTTTGTCATTGGCTAGTCATTGTTATTGTTAGCTACATTAGCCTCTTTAGCAAACCAGTTCAGAATCCCGAGTGGGACGAGTGGGACCGACCAAAAGGGGGCATTCCTCTGTGAACTACCGCAAGACAGCTGGGAGATTTACACCTTACGACTTGTACGGGTGGGCGTACCATACAACTGGATCGCACCATTAGCCCGTAACCTAGTAAGCTATGTGTTTAGTTATCCCTTAATTAATAAGCTATGTGTTTAGTTAGCCCCTAACCTAGTAAGATCTGTGTTTAGTTAGCCCTTAAACTGGTACGCTATGTGTTTAGTTAGCCCCTTACCTAACCTAGTAAGCTATGTGTTTCTTTAGCCCCTAACCTAGTAGGCTATGTGTTTAGTTAGCCCCTAAAATAGTAAGGTATGTGATTCCCAATAGAATGCCGGAGCTGAAGCATGATCTCAGTCAAGACAGGGACTTGACTGAGATCGTGTGTGTGTGTGTGTGTGTGTGTGTGTGTGTGTGTGTGTGTGTGTGTGTGTGCGTGTGTGTGTGTGTGTGTGCGTGTGCGTGTGTGTGTGTTTGAGTTTGCAGGATAAAATGGACATGCTCTCTCTTTAGAGTATCTCACAATTTGGTGGGCACCAGCAACAGACCAAATTTCCACTGTCTTCCGACCACAGGTGGGTAGGTTCAATCGTGGAAATATTTTCCATAGATTGGTTAAATAAAGGTGTTCAGGCAAACATAATAATGCAAATACTAGAACGACATCTGCGTATAACCTGCTCCCAAAGTCACATCGGATCATCCTTGTGAGACAATTGCTCTTTTGTGTATTCAAACTCACCCTTTAATACACCTACAATACACACACACACACACACACACACACGCACGCACGCACGCACGCACGCACACACACACACACACACACACACACACACACACACACACACACACACACACACACACACACACACACACACACACACACACACACACACACACACACACACACACACACACACACACACACACACAAAATGAGGAACCATTCAGAGCTCAACACTGACTCAGCTCCAGGGCTGAAGCGGAAACATGATCACCTCATGGTGCAGAAAACGAGTGAGACCACTCAACTACGTTATTAGGCTGGATTAAAAGAGAAATGTTCCATGATGGTTCCCGTTAAAATGTATTTTTAACGGCCAACTTTCTACCATCCTAGGCTTAGCATTGGGAGGCTGTACCATTAAAAGGGTTGTCAGACAAGCCATGACATTGAGCTATACATTATTCATCCCTGAGTATCATTGAGCACAGCAGCACATTATAGGCGTATGTTGGTCAGGAATAAAGGGCCAGGGTCCAAGCTTATAAACCTTTGTAATAAGCATGCATAAAGGAATTGGGCATGCCTTCATTTGGACTGTTTTTCACTGTCTGTAGGCTAATAAGCTCCTGACGCATCCAGCACGTCTGTGTATCTGTCTGTGTATCTGCGTGGATAACGGATCAAATTACAAGAATATACAATTCCTACCGGGATAGTTCTCGCTGTCGCAGCCTCGGATGCAGACCGAGGTGATGAGCGCAGGTACGGCGGTCAGACGAACGGCATCAGTCTGCGTCGCTCCCCCGGTGCAGGCGGCTGCGCGGCCGCTCAGGAAGTACGGAAAGGGCTTGATCGTGTCGGTCTGTTCCAGGCCGTCTGATTGGACCAGCTCAGGTGGCGCGTGCCGTGAGCGGCTCAGACCTAGGTCACTTTAGGTCAGAGACACACAGGCTTTAAAATCAAGCAGGTCCCAGTTTTTAATAAGGTACATACAACTATTATTTATTTTGTATTTCTTGACCAATGTAGACTACGTTGTGTGTTATAACAAACACTCTTTGGCACACACACACACACACACACACACACACACACACACACACACACACACACACACACACACACACACACACACACACACACACACACACACACACACACACACACACACACATATATATATATAACATAACATAACATATGTATATATTTTTTATTTATATATGTAGGCCTAATGCATTTTCGTGTTTACATTCAAAATGCATGCCTACCTAATTAGTGTATGAGGTAGGTCTGTGTGTTACTCATAATAAGAGGAGTTTCAGAGATATAAAATTACTGATTTCTCACAATAATTATAAACAATGACTTAAAAAAGGTGGGAAAGAGTTGGTCAAGAATGAGTTGGGCTATTTTCAGAACAGGCCTGCGGGCCCCTCCTCAATATAGTCCTTGCGGGCGCCCTGGTGCCCGCTGGCACTGTGTTGGTGACCCCTGGCGTATGCTATGACATAAAACCAGAAAAAGAGATATTTTGTGAGACTAGACTTCATAACAACTACAATTTATGGATACCCGCAGTGACTTCTTTGCGCTACTTTGCTTAATCAGATGAATCAGTTATTATGCTTGCGATGGTTGAACATGAGTGAGAACTTATCAGGTGATGTTAATAATTGTAATCTATAATGTATCGTAATGCAAATGTTGGGGGTTAAGTTCGCCTCTTAGTGCTTGCTGCAAGTTCACTTAATGGGAAACTTCACCCATTACCATTACGTTTTGTACCGTTAAAAACCCACCATTATTTTTGAATGGTCGTGCATCATTCGCTTATTTTCCCCTGAGACCGGAGAGATCCGTATCGATCTCTAACACAACCTGTTTTAAGGGTATGATCCTTGTCTATCCCCACTTTATTGGTTGCATACATGCACGTGACGTGACAGTAAGTCACTGCACACACATATTGCATGCATGGAGCAGCCGTAGTGCGGAGATCTCATATCTTTCTGCCTAGGCAAACTATATATACAATAAAAGAAATGAAACGGCTCGTGGTCGAGAGCCTACTCCCATCGTTCACTTAAAACTTCGTTTGCGACTGACCCATCTGTTGCCAGACAACTTTCTCTGTGGGATTTATAGTCTAGCCCCAATTTTTTTTGGCTGTAATTTCATAATTCTAAAATCAGATGTGAGGATGGACGATTCATGTGAGAGGTTTCATAAGAAAACCTTCACGAACCAAAGCTTTTCAAGTTAAACATGAGAAAAGCTATGTGATATAAGTATAAAGGCATAGGAAAGATTCAACATGACATTTCGTCCAATAATAAGTTAGATTGAGTTCTTCAACTGAAGTCAGTACAATCCCCAGAGGTGGAGCATTATATATGCTGGTATATTGATAAGAGCTTATGCAATGGTTTAAATGGAGGTGGAAGTCTAAAGATATTTTGTAGCCTAAAACAAATCAATAAATACAATTATACTACATTGAATAATCAAAATAATACATATTGATGTGCATGTAATGTAATAAAGACGAGAACTAGTTGTAGTATTAGGGGACTACCATCGGTACTAGTGGTACTATTACTAGTAGTAACCATCCCCAAAGAAATATATGTTATAGGCACTGTGTAAATGTGGGCAGTGTTTTCCTGCTCTGTAAAGTCTTATGTGTAATTCAGTCTTTGACCTCAAGGTGGACTCTCGTATTATTTCTTGTAAATGTACCTGTTGTTTTATTTCTTGGGTTTATTCGTTGTTTATCCGCACACTTCCAGAAGCTAGCATTGCAGCTGCAGACAAGCCACGTTTTATATTTGCTAAGGTTTTATATTTTAAGCTTTTTTATATTACATCATTGATATACATTTATATATTTTTTGTGATAAATATTATATTGATTTCTTGCTCCCAGCAAATAAAAAGCTTAGATCCTGTCGTTATTTTCTTTTACCGTCAGACACTTCTGCGGACGTCTATGAGCGGCTGAAGGGGTCCTCTTTACAGTCAGGCAGTATTGCGGACGTCTATGAGCGGCAGGGTTGCCAGATTGGGACAGATTTTCCGCCCAATCTTAATGGGTCGATGGCTGTACCGCGTGTTTCCAGATTGTGCGGGAAATTTGGCTCGATATGGCAACACTGTGAAGGGGTCCTCTTTCCACGGTGGCTAGGCTAAGGATTAGCTGACAAAATGCCGACTGTTAGCGTGAAACGGGATCTTCTCTTCCAAGCCTTGGGGAAAACGTACAGTGAGTTGCTGTTCTTTAATCTCCTCCTTACCACATAGTGAATGCTACTACTACTATGCTAGTATTTTCTACTTTGCCACATTGAATATAGTATTTAAATGATTGCATCATTTCCTGCCTCCTAACCAATCACGGTATAGAGGTGTCCCTCAGCAAGACCCCTGAGGCATAATTATGTCCCTCAGCAAGACCCCTAAGATATAAAGATGCCCCTCAGCAAGACACCTGAGGTGTACATCAGCAAGACACCTGAGGTATAGAGGTGTCCCTCAGGTATAGTGGTGTCCCTCAGCAAGACACGTGAGGTATATAGATGTCCCTCAGCAAGGCACCTGAGGTATATAGATGTCCCTCAGCAAGACACCTGAGGAATAGATGTCCCTCAGCAAGACACCTGAGGTATATAGATGTCCCTCAGCAAGACATCTGAGGTGTCCCTCAGCAAGACACCTGAGGTATATAGATGTCCCTCAGCAAGACACTTGAGGTGTATAGATGTCCCTCAGCCAGACACCTGAGGTGTCCCTCAGCAAGACAGCTGAGGTGTCCCTCAGCAAGACACCTGAGGTATAAAGATGTCCCTCAGCAAGACACCTGAGGTATATAGATGTCCCTCAGCAAGACACCTATATAGATGTCCCTCAGCAAGACACCTGAGGTATAGAGGTGTCCATCAGCAAGACACCTGAGGTATAGAGGTGTCCCTCAGGTATAGCGGTGTCCCTCAGCAAGACACGTGAGGTATAGAGGTGTCCCTCAGGTATAGTGGTGTCCCTCAGCAAGACACGTGAGGTATATAGATGTCCCTCAGCAAGGCACCTGAGGTATATAGATGTCCCTCAGCAAGACACCTGAGGTAGATGTCCCTCAGCAAGACATCTGAGGTGTCCCTCAGCAAGACACCTGAGGTATATAGATGTCCCTCAGCAAGACACTTGAGGTATATAGATGTCCCTCAGCCAGACACCTGAGGTGTCCCTCAGCAAGACAGCTGAGGTGTCCCTCAGCAAGACACCTGAGGTATAAAGATGTCCCTCAGCAAGACACCTGAGATATATAGATGTCCCTCAGCAAGACACCTATATAGATGTCCCTCAGCAAGACACCTGAGGTATAGAGGTGTCCCTCAGGTATAGCGGTGTCCCTCAGCAAGACACGTGAGGTATATAGATGTCCCTCAGCAAGACACCTGAGAAATAGATGTCCCTCAGCAAGACACCTGAGGTATATAGATGTCCCTCAGCAAGACATCTGAGGTGTCCCTCAGCAAGACACTTGAGGTATATAGATGTCCCTCAGCCAGACACCTGAGGTGTCCCTCAGCAAGACAGCTGAGGTGTCCCTCAGCAAGACACCTGAGGTATAAAGATGTCCCTCAGCAAGACACCTGAGGTATAGATGTCCCTCAGCAAGACACCTATATAGATGTCCCTCAGCAAGAAACCTGAGGTATGTCCCTCAGCAAGACACCTGAGGTATAAATGTGTCCATCAGCAAGACACCTGAGGTATAGAGGTGTCCCTCAGGTATAGCGGTGTCCCTCAGCAAGACACGTGAGGTATAGAGGTGTCCCTCAGGTATAGTGGTGTCCCTCAGCAAGACACGTGAGGTATATAGATGTCCCTCAGCAAGGCACCTGAGGTATATAGATGTCCCTCAGCAACACACCTGAGGTAGATGTCCCTCAGCAAGACATCTGAGGTGTCCCTCAGCAAGACACCTGAGGTATATAGATGTCCCTCAGCAAGACACTTGAGGTATATAGATGTCCCTCAGCCAGACACCTGAGGTGTCCCTCAGCAAGACAGCTGAGGTGTCCCTCAGCAAGACACCTGAGGTATAAAGATGTCCCTCAGCAAGACACCTGAGATATATAGATGTCCCTCAGCAAGACACCTATATAGATGTCCCTCAGCAAGACACCTGAGGTATAGAGGTGTCCCTCAGGTATAGCGGTGTCCCTCAGCAAGACACGTGAGGTATATAGATGTCCCTCAGCAAGACACCTGAGGAATAGATGTCCCTCAGCAAGACACCTGAGGTATATAGATGTCCCTCAGCCAGACACCTGAGGTGTCCCTCAGCAAGACAGCTGAGGTGTCCCTCAGCAAGACACCTGAGGTATAAAGATGTCCCTCAGCAAGACACCTGAGGTATAGATGTCCCTCAGCAAGACACCTATATAGATGTCCCTCAGCAAGAAACCTGAGGTATGTCCCTCAGCAAGACACCTGAGGTATAAATGTGTCAACTAGGCCTAAATTTTTTTTTTGTTTGGTTCCGGTTTCCGACCGACCCTGTCAATTTATGTGCGACCCAAATTATTTTATGAGCTTTTTTTTTATGCAAACTATAATCACGTTTTGGTACAGCACCTCTTCATTCTGTACAAGGATGAGCGAATTTTCTCGTTTTTAAATGAAAACAACCTACCTATCATTTGCTGCCGCTGGAAAAAATAAAATAAAAAAATAAAATAAATTTCCTACCTACCCATGACCTCAACTGACAACCAACAGGAACCAAACTTTTTTTTTTTTTTAGGCCCTATCAACTTCCCTAACAGCTCCAGATGAGCTGGTTGTTGCTTTCCATGGTTGACGGTGAACTTGTGTAGGGAATATGGGTACTAATTGTAATGTGGGTAGAGTGGCCTCATTACAATTAGTACTCTATAATTGCATTCCATTTAAAAGATAGTAGTACCATAGTATAGTACACCAATCAACAGAATCAATGTGTACTTTAAAGTTCCCTTTAACATGCATGTGTCTTAACAGAGACCGTTATCTGTTACAGCGGACGAGGAGTTTGATGAACTGTGCTTTGAGTTTGGGCTTGAGTTGGATGAAATAGTAAGTACATGCATATCCTTGTTTAGGTCCAAATAAGAGTATTCACTCTACAGTAAATATGTCGTAATTAATGTTTAAAATGGTCAACAGTAACTAACCCCATGTGACCCCTACAGACCACAGAGAGAGAGCAGATCAGTCGCGAGCAGGGGGACTGCAAGGCATCAGGGGCCTCCGAGGTGGTGCTGTACAAGATCGATGTGCCAGCTAACCGCTATGACCTGCTGTGTCTGGAAGGCCTCGCCCGGGGACTGCAGGTCTTTAAGGATAAGTGTGTATACTTCTTTTAATTCACTCCCATCTGGCCACTCTTGAGATTCATGGGCCCACCCAGGGCATATTTATATTCTATCGCTACCTAGCACCACTGCAAGCAACCTTTTTTACAATTTCCATAAAATTAAATTAATGTTGGGCGGTGGGCGCCCATGATCCAATTTTTGAAATGGGCAAATCTGGCAAAAAAAACGTTTTCCAATTCTTCTCAACGCTGATTGGATATCGCGGCTTTGCGTCACACATAGGTGCGTTGTGAGCGTAGGTGCGTTGGGCGCCTAGTTAGGTGCGTAAAATGCGCCTAACGCGCTGCTTTAGCGCGTGTAACGCATCTACGTGCCTAAAACAATGGTTCCTCATGCAAAAATACGGATTTTCTACTCCGGGGGCTAGAAAAGGGCTGCACGATTATTGCCAAAATGATTATCACGATTATTTTGATCAATATTGATATCACGATTATTTACCACAATTATTCATTGATTTGAGTGATACATTTTCTTATTGAACATTCACGGAAACTTAACACTGCTTTAACATCCGTGATCTATTATGCTATATTCCTGCTAATGTACAAATCTGCATGCATAACACCAACTTAAAACAGGGCAAAGATTCTACAATGTTTAAATTGTAAACGTTTTATGTTGAACTTGTAAAATAGGTATTTATTCACGTGACCCCCTAGAAGCGGGAAAAAAAAGAATCAAAACAATTAAATGCAGGACTATGCAGAAAGGGCACTGCCTTAGAGTTTACTGATTTTTGGAAAGAAACACCAGCCTGTCAACATTTTCTGGCTTTAGGGATGAGCGAAGGCAGGTCACCACATTACCCCCAGTGCTGAAAACCGTCTCTGAAGGGGAACTTGTAGCCGGGATACGTCTCTGAAGGGGAACTTGTAGCCGGGTGCTTTGGCCTGTGGCCAAAAGCACCGCAGCCTAGTCCGGTTATTGAGAGAAGCTGCCTTGACAACAATGGACCCATTGTCTGTTGTAATGCAGACAAGTCACTCCTCCTGCAAGCCCCAAGAGGCCATCGCTTCCCTCAGTCCCTGGGCAATTAACTCTCCAGTGTGGAAAAATGCCGTTTGCAGGCATCTACTCTGCATCGCAAAATCATCATCGATGAAATGAACTGTCAAACTCATGTACGGTTCCATCGTTCTACTTGACCATAGGTCAGTGGTAGTGGCAAAGTACTCGACAGATGTGAGATCCCTCTCTATTTCGCCTCGGCGTTTTGCATACAGTGCAGGTAATGCAACTGTGGAAAAATTATTTTGCGAGGGGATTACATACTTTTTGTTTGTGTTAACCATTTTTTTAAACCCTTCATTGCTGACGGTATTTATTGGACACGTATCTTTTGCCAAATGGAAAGTTATTGCATCGGTGATTACTGTGTGTCGTTGTGACTTAGAGGCATATGGTGTTGCGCTGTACATGCTAGCCTTGATTGAAGTCTGAGCTGCAGCTGACGAGGGACCGGGACAGCTGACTTTAGCAGCCGATGCAACACTTCTGGCCTTCATGCAAACCTCATATTGGATTCTGTGGTATGCTTTCAGGTGGCTGAATAAATTTGTTGTGTTGCCATGCGAAGCAGCCACAACTCTCCGGCACCCTTTGCACATGGTTTTTTGCTGGTTTGTATCACTTGGCCTAAATCCGAAATATTCCCATATAACGGAAGAAGATCCGCGACGAGGGATGAGCTTTTCGACCTCAACTCCTTCAAACATTGTAGGCCTAATTGTGTTTGTCTTTCAAGGTAATCGGTAGTCTTTTCCAGGCTTCGCGCCGCCGCCGATGTACTCGCGCAGTCGCAGACCGCAGGTGTACAGGGAGCGCTTGGTTTGCTTTGCAGCGGAGGTAGAGCGTATACTGCATGGGCGGGGCTCGTTTCTTTTTTCGTTTTCGTTTTTTTGCGGAAGCATTATTTAAAAAAAATATTGCGAAAATATCGCGAGAACACATGTCACCGTGGGAAGCCAATATCGTCATCGCGATAAAAATTCGATATATTGTGCAGCCCTACTCAAAAGCGTTCAGTGTGGCCGTACCTGTGGCCAGATTCTGCTGTCAAAATGGTGATGATTTTTTTAATCCAACTTAATTTTAAGGTGGCTACATTAAAAGGAAAAAAAAACAATGAATATGGCAACTGTGTGTTCTGTCTGACCGGTGTTGGGTCCATGTTAATCCCAACCCCAAGTTGTTAGGAGGCTCAGTTTAGGCTGGATAATAGACCGGCAGAACCTATCACTATGGATGAGGTAGAATTCACCATTGAAGTTTTATCATTATGAGGACTGCCACAAAATGTAATTCATGTGGAAGGAACTGGTGACGGCCATTGACTCAGACTAAATGAAAACTGTTGTGCACCGTACCACTGAGTCGGCTCTTGATCTGTGTTGGTCTTGGTGTGAGACAGTCGTAGTCATACCCCCAGCCCACTCTTCTAGTAATAAAACGAATGAAACGGAATGTAACAACTTTAGACCTCTCCTCTGCTACACACAGAAGCGCAGAACTGAACAAAACGCAAAACTACAGCTCCCGAGTCCTCCTGACGTAGCTCGGAATAAGGGTTGGTTTGTTCTCCTTTGGATTTCTTCGGCAGGACTCCAGACTAACTTTTTTCACTAGGAGCACTGTTGCCCCTAACTGAAAATTTTAGGGTCGCAACCAGAAATTTTCGGGGCACACACTGTTAATCAACATGCTAACCAAGTATTCACATTTTTATTTTCACTGTATTACTCATAGATATTTTGATAATAGATGCAGAAATTACAATGTGCTTTTTCAAATTCGGCGTCACATTTTATTGTGATTCTCATCTATCCCAACGGTTTCCGGGCGTGCGCACGCATGCGTTCGACAAGCACGGAAGTGACAGTTTCCGTCTCCATTGAGAATGCATTATCAATTTATCAGACAACACAAACGGCTCCCGTATGAAAAGCCTTTTATGGCACCTGAGGCAGAGTCCTGCATTGGTTCGGGTGACCCGCACAATTTGGATGAAACGAGTCGGGTTGGACGCCTGAACTGTCGGTCGGTTTTGCGTTAGCGAGCAAGACTTCTCCGGTGCTGGATATGTTAATCAGGAGCAGAGGAGTTAACCAAAACCGTCAACAGTGGATGATGGGCTTTTTTTGCAGAGCAATCTAAAGCACCACACCAAACACCAGATAGCGTAATTCCCCGGTGTTCCATCTGATGTTTTTAATTTTCCATTGGTTGCGGGTCGGGCGTCGATATCAATTTATAGTGGGTCTGGTCGGGTGCGGGATGTAATTCGCGCTACTGTCGGAAAACGGGTCTGATGCGGTTTGATGTGTTGCGGGTACGGGCGGTTGCAGGGTTTGTAAAATAAGACCTGTGGAGGAATGACTGGCACTGGCACACTGGCCGAAGGTCGGAAGAACGAGTCATTAGTTTGCTAGCTCATTGTAAACGCACTTGGCAGGTTGTGAAATCTTTCGGCTTCATGGGGACAGGGCCTTAGAAGTAGAGCTGTAGCGACGCGTCGATGATGTCGACGTCAAAAATTCGTCGACGTCAAATTTCTCCGTCAACGATTTTCGTGGACAATGGACAACAACACAGAGAACACAGTTCGCACTTTGCTGAGTCTGTTGCTTATTTGGATATATGTTTACTGTTTAATGAGAAAGAAGGCTCGTCGCCTTTATTATGTCCGTGGTCGTCGCATGGACTATACGTCATCCAGCTCAGGTTGCGTAGCCGTGCGTGTGCGCGACTGCGCGTGTCGGCTCATTAGCATCTGTACCGTAGCGGCCCGTACCGTAGCAGCACACCTCTCCCAAGTGGCCAAATTGGCCTGGCCTGGCCAGACTGGCCACACTCACACTGGCAGATTTGAGCACGGCTGGCCTTTCATTTTCAACAGTGAAACTATTTTATTTATTTTATTTTGTGTAAAGCAGAAGGTTTTTTGCTGTGCAAAACTGTTGTTAAATAAAGTATATTATTAAGAATGGTATTTATTTGAGATACATTATGGTTTTTATTAATCGAGCAACAGAAATAGATAACCATCCAATTAGTCATTCGATTAGTTGACTAATCGATGAAATAATCGCCCGATTAATCGTTTAATAAATAATCGTTTACCCCCAGCCCTACTTAGAAGGCAAACGCACGTTCACCAAGTCGGGGAGACAGCGCCGGGCGAATTGTGCCACTATTTGACAATGGATCGTGGATGCCTGGGCTGATATATCAGTCTCAACTGTGGTCCGAGCTTTCACGAAGGCAGGAATATGAACTGCCAGGCAACAGCAGCGACACTGACTCAGATAATGACGAGAGGGAGCCGGGCATGTTGGATGCCGTACTCGCCCAACTGTTCAATTCGGATACTGAAGAAGAAGAATTCGAGGGATTCGTGGACGGGGAATGAACTGAAAAACTGAGCTTTAAGTGTTATACGTAACTGAACAATGTTGAGTTATGCACTAACGTTTGAATTAGCGGTATCAGACTGTTTCTTTTACGTGTTTACAACTGAACAAGGCTGGGAGATATTGTTAATATGCACATTAACATTTGAACATCGTTACCATGGGAGTGAATGAGTTAGAATATTTACAAAACACGGCCAAAGGCTGTGTGTGCCTCGCCATTGCGAATGGTACCGTGGCCGCAAGCTGCTCAGGGACACAACCCCACCCTCCTCCTTGACCCGCCTCTCTCCTCCTCATTTAAATTAAAGCTACAGACACCGAAACGGTGCGTTTTGGGTAAGCTCAATGTGCGACTGGCTTTCAGTGGCTGTCATTTTGCACCACGGCTGAATTTTGGGAACGTCTTCAAGTGCTGTGTTAGGGGCCCACTAATATCTATATTAAAGCATGCCATGGGACCTTTAAATAAACATTCTGAAATAAATTGAAGCTTGGAATCCAAACTAAATCATGTTAACCTGTTTTTAAATTAATTGACATTTATGTTCAAGGGCCACGTTTCCCGAAAGCATCGTTAGCCTAAAGGTATGGCCACACCAACCGCGTTGCTCGCGGTAGGGGCGTTGAAAATCGTCATTTTTGCATAGGGAACCATTGGTCTAGGCGCGGTACACGCGGTGAACGCCCGGAGTTCAGAAAATTTAACTTTCACCGCTTCAACGCGTGACGCTAAGCCACGGTAGCCAATCAGCATGGAGCTTGACCCGACGTCACTGGCAGAGAGTAGTGAGCTTGCACAGAAGCATACGGTCGACATCTTTCTTTATTCTGGGTGGAAATAGTGACATAGTTACGCCATTACATGCGTTTATGGAAACATTTCTAGCGAGAAATGTGCATTTTACTTTCAGAATGTTCGCTCGGTGAATGTGAAGGATGTTTGGTTTGATAGTTATGACGAAGAGGGAACGCTCCGTTCACTTGCATGGACAGAGTCTCTGGTTGCTCAGCAACCTCAACGTCTTGGCGGACTATTTCTCTGCTGATCAACACTACGAATGCTGGAAACACACCAGACACACCATGTGAAGTTATTTAACCCGTTTAGTGTTATTTATATCTGAGATTATTTAATCTAACCCGATCCAAGCTCTATCATGCACCCAAACGCGGCGTTTGGGTTTCCTACCTCGGACTCCAGCGCAGCCACGGCCGACATCTTTCTTTATTCTGGGTGGAAATAGTTACATAGTTACACCATTAAATGCGTTTATGGAAACATTTTTAGCGAGAAATGTGCACTTTAATTTCATAATTTTTGCTCAGTGAATGTGAAGGATGTTTGGTTTGATAGTTATGACGAAGAGGGAACGCTCCGTTCACTTGCATGGACATGGACTCATCTAGCTGCGGTGGCGCGGTGACGCGGTGGAAGCGTTGAACCACCACACACCGGTCAAGCTTCAGGTTAGGCGCGGTACTCGCAGTGTCCAACGCGAGCAACGCGGTTGGTGTGGCCGCACCTTAAGTGAAGTTCGTCGTACAAAGCATTGTACAGTTTTCACACCGTTTCCCGAAAGCATTGTTGCATAACGAACGTCATGAAAACACTCATAGCTAATGAGGGCTCCAGGGGTACTCGTAGGGTGCTAAGAGCATCGTTATAGCCTCAGTGGAGTCACCAGCTGGACATTCCATGGTATTGGATGTGTTTTTATTAAAGGGGACATATTATGAAAACAAAACATTTCCTGGGATTTGGGGTGTTATTTTGGGTCTCTGGTGGTCCCATACGCATACAAACTTTGAAAAAAGTCTGTACATGATCTTTTGAATGAGATATGCATTTCTGAAAGTACCCCGCCTACAGTTACCAAACGAGCGAGTCAGTTTTGGCGCCCCATCCTACGTAGGAAGGGGGCACAGAATATTACCTCCCACTTCCCCACTCCTCTCCAATCAGAGCATGGCTAAGATTTTGTGGACCAGTGGACGAGCAGCTCCGGCGGGAGAAACTCTGCGGTTTCCCCGGGAGTACAATCTAAACTCCGGGATCACAATCCCTGTCCCTTTCTGCCGGACTGCCACCGAAGCTTCGGCGGCAATCCAGAGGAGGAGACATGGACGAGAAAGGGATTGTACTCCCGGAGCTGAGCTGCCGGACTGCCGGCGGGGGTAGGGCGGCAGTCTGGCCGCCGTCTAAGCCGTCCGGCCGCTGCCAAAGCTTCGGCGGCAGTCCGGCAGCTTCGGCGGTGTACTCCGGGAGCTGAACTGCGGCCGTAGCTTTCCGGCTGCTCCGGCGGACTGTACTCCGGGAGCTGCACTGCAGCCGAAGCTGGCAGGTCCGGCAGGCAAAGGTCTCGGCGGCAGTCCGGCAGCTCCGCTCCCGGAGTACAATCCCTTTCTCCTCCATGTCGCGGTTCATGGACTTCAGAGAATCAAGGGCAAAGTCAAGGCCGAGATATCCCCCACTACGAGTCTTCACTTGTTGTGGAAGTGCCAGAGACGTCAGACGCAGTCTGACACAAAGCTTTTGGGTATGATATTAGATATAATATTATATAAATACTAGTGCTGTCAAGCGATTAAAATATTTAATGTGAAAAAAAATTCTATGCTAAATATCCCTTGGTTTCTTTGTCCCATTAATTTTTCTCATTTTAATGCTCTTATCAACATGGAGATGTGCATCGGCTTGCCTTGTGCAAATGTTTTTTTATTGACAACATTGGCATATACTGATCAAAACAGGACGATACAAAAAAAAAGCCTACAGTGCAATTATACGATGAACATACAAACATACTGCCTTGAACATAGCAGTCAGGCTACTGCTTCTTTGTTTTGAGTCAAATAAAAAAATAAAAAAATTGCGTTGATCGCGCGATAAAAATATTAACGCTGTTAAAATTGGTTTGCGTTAACGCCGTTAATAACGCGTTTAACTGACAGCACTAATAAATACCCATATATAATATTATTATAATATTATATGATATAGAGCTCCAGGAGTCCGCAAACGGCACCAATCCCTTCTCCTCCATGCTGTGGTTCAGTCTGACAGCTCATTGTTCAATGGGCAGCAGCTCATTTACATTAAAGCTACAGATACCAGAAACGGCGCACTCTGAAGGGACTGAAACAAAGGGGAATAGCGGTAGGCGAGATCTTTTTCCCTTAAAGCTATTTCCAGCAAACAACTTCAAAAACATGTTTTCTGGAACTCAAATACTATGTTCACTTGTTGGGAAAACACTAGGGCTGTAACGATACACAAATTCACGATTCGGTTTGTATCACGATTTTTGACCCACGGTTCGATACATCCCACGATTCTTTTAAATTTAAAAAGCATTTTATTTAAACAACACTTAAATACCAATTATCTTAATGTAACATTTAATAACAAATAATTTGGAACACTGAACAGATTTGAACCGAAAGAATACTATTAAAGTATAGCTAAATTAATAAAGAAATAACCAAGGATTGCAGTTGGAGGATGCTTTTTGCTGGTAGGCATAATAGGGCCCCTTTAACTGTTTGGTTGGTTTATTCAAATATCCTTATTAGCGCTTCTTATTAGGCTATGTAGCTTAAATAGGCTAATGACATAATCAGGCCGTATAGAATGCAACATGTTTAATAGCCTAACTTTCAATAGATGAGGAAAAACATGAACGTCGCAATAACGAGGCAGAGTGTTACGAGTAGCATATGTGTGTGCGGGAGAATGGCATCGTGCGTATGCGTTAGAGCCCGACCGATATAGGATTTTTAAGGCCGATACCGATACGAATATTTTGTGATTAAAAAATCCGATATGCCGATATATCGGCCGATATATATATATATAAAAAAAAAATCCAGAAACGCGCAACAAAACAAACAGATTTCCCTAACATTGGTTATTTGTAGTTATCCTTTAAATCCTTTTCACTCTCAACTAACACGTAACAACAGCAAAACTGGACATGGTAGTCATGAATTAAGTCATGCTTATCGACTTTAGAGAATTGATGGGGATGTTCTTTTAATTGTTATTCAAGCAATGTATGTCTTGTGACAGTTGCCAACTTACCATGAACACACTTGCACACATGAGCTGTATTGGAAATCATTCCCTATTCACTCCCTCACTATTCCCTATATAGTGTTTATGATATAGTGCACTATATAGGGAACAAACAAACGAGAATTCGGACACTACAGTGAACATTTCTAAGCGTCATTTGCGTCAGTAAATGCGCCGGGTATTTGTGTGACGCAGACAGATGCTCCCACATCATGTTAACAAACCGGGCAATCCCGAGGAAAGCTGGAGCTTGTATTGATGTTGAATGCAACATTTCCTTGATCAAGCTTTTTTTATTAATTTTGAATATTACATTTTCTATGTTAACTCCCAATTAAATTGTTGACATCTCTAAACGAAAGCCGGAGACTCCATCATTAAATGTATTCGTTTTCGGTTATTCAGCTTCTTCTTCTCCTCCGGAAGAACACTACCGCATTGCATTGTGGTATACGGAGTAACAAGTAGGGAACATCGTATGTACACTCAAATTTTAGTGCATGAAATTAACCACTGAGAATTCGAACACCACTGCAAAATGGCGAGCACCCTATATAGTGCACTATATCCGTGATAGGGAATGATTTCGAACACAGCTATGAACAACACCGATGATCTCCGTCGATCTCCGTCATTCACTCTGCCTGAATCAGCGGGTTTGGGGCGTTAGAGCGCCCTCTGGTGGACAAACTTTTTTTTTTTTTAATATTCATTTATCGGCCATTATAATGCCGATACCGAATAGTTTGAAAAATGCCGTAATATCGGCCGATAATATCGGCCTGCCGATATATCGGTCGGGCTCTAGTATGCGTGTGTGAGTGACGTCAGCGAGTGAGTGGACGAGCGAGGAGAGCGAGCGGTAGCGCGTGTGTCTAGTGAAGAAGCGAACGAGTCCGGTAGAATAAAGTACCCATCCTGTCAATAATCGGTGGCCGCTTCATTCCGACTTATAAGCAGACAAACTGCCAGTCAAATCACACAAAACAATAGTGACAGGATCACACAGGCAATTTTTTTCGCGCTTGGCCAACTCTGGATAAATGTCGTTCATATCGCATATGAGGACTTCGACGGCTGTGGAGAAATGCAATCCTCCGTAGCCACGGAGAGCTGTGATCACAGAGAGGACATCTCGTCACATATTTACGGCATCGATAGGAGGGGGCGCTGTCAGCAGACTATTATTTAGACAAATTATTAGCAAATTTCAATCTGACAATTTGACCGAAGAGTTAGAAAGGGCATATCGCGCTTCTGCCTTCTCACACCGCGAGACAGGTTTGTGGCTTTGAGTATCGCGATTTTCGGTTTGATACGCGTATCGTTACAGCCCTAGAAAACACCATAATATGCCTCCTTTAAAACACATCAAATACCACTGAATGTCTAGCTGGTGCAATTTCGCAATACCCCAAAAACAGTGGTTACCGCCGATATATTACTCGTAGACTGTTAGATTTAAACAGCAAAGACAGAGACATGTTAGAAGTCAACAACAACATAATTTATTGCAGCATTTGAAAATTCCAAAAATACATGCGCAGACGAAATGTACCGATCAAACGCCACGTCACAAGGCAACACTATCACAAGGCATATAATAAAATCAAATGATTCCACTGCTCTAGTGTGGGAGGACGCTTTCGAGCTGCACTTGCTGTCTCCCTCTGATTTTAATTCAACCAATGTGGTTAAAATGTCCTCATATTGATCAATGACAGAAGACATACTGCACATGCATCATGCTAAGACCAGCGGGTGTCGGAGAATTTCTGCATGCGTCTTTTGTTGCGATTGTTTGCCGTAAAGCACTGGCACTTCGGTGAGGCTGTGATGAAGTTCACTATTTATTGGACCCTGTCTAGACAGTTTTGAACATCCCTGACCTGGAGTGCACAATCGGCAAGTTGAGTTTGTATAACCGAGGGGGTAAAATCGCCCGTCGTCACGGCACAGGCTTTCTTGGTTCACTGGAGAATGCGGGGTTTCGCACGGAGACTATACCTCTTTATAATAATTTGCATACTCCTGAATGTTAATTTTTTTTTATGAATGGAGACACCTGCAAGCAAGAATGACATTTCGTCTGAGTGTAGGCTAAAAGCGTGATTAACTATTGACAAGTGCAAAAAGATCTACGTATTCCTTATTTTGCTGACCACTTGTTTTTTATCCCGACATAACCCTCGTAAGGACAGTTCCTCTGCATCTCTCTCATAGATCGCACCTTCTTTCAACGTCATTGTTTAGTATGACTGCATCGCCTTCTCTCCCATGATGATCAGTAGCTCGCGGATTTCACTATCTCTCCAGTTAGTACTGCTCATGATAATATTGCTCTGTTGTCTCTGTGGAGGCAGCGCAGCAACACCTCTCCCCAAGCTATTTTTAATTTTTGTCATATGGAATTATTTGAGGGGGGAAAATGCTGTGAAAATTGTACGCACGGTGCGTTCAGGATTAGGACTGATATAGCATATGTTGGCCTAGGCCTAATTAATTGTTTCATATTTGTAGCATTCATATTATTGCAGTCTATTGTTGTCGTAGGATACTCTGTTGTTGGCCTTGATGGGGAGATATTTTTTGCTGCCACAAAATAAACAGTTTCATCAACATTCCTGCGTCTCCCCCTCCTACAGAGCACATTTCAGCACCGTGTCAGTGGACAGTTAGCCCACGAACGTCGTTAGAGCAGTGCACGCCTGTTCATGTTAAGAGGAGTTTCGGGAAACGCTTGAAAGAAATCTGCAAAGGTTCGCAAGATCCTTCGTGAGAATGATCGTACGAGCGTGGATCCATCGTTATCGGGAAACGGGGCCCAGAGCTAAATATGATTGTGTTTTCGTTCCTGTTAAAAATTTGTTGACCACTAATCTAGTGACGTCAAAGTCACATGAATTCCGACAGGATATTCTGCCGAAGAAAAGTCCTACAGTCAGTGGGTGAAGCTATTAGAAGGGGATTTTAATCTACAGTGGCCTGTCTAAACAATGAAACCTTTCATACAGTTTACTGCTGCTGGCTGGCTGAGTGTGTGTCCATCAATCACACGCTTACAGATCCCTGCGTTCAGCAACATGATTGGCTGAAAGAAATATGAAGCGAAAGAAAGTGAAATGCTCGTCTGCCATTATGCCAGATATGAATCTTGAGTCTAATCTTTGAAATGATAGAACTACCTAGATGTACCAATAAAAGGGATAATGTGAATATTATATTTGGTCTGTGAAACTAGACCTACCTACTCATGAGTAAACAAGTTTAAAAACTTTCAACACCTGTACACAGACACAGCAGAAAGCTTGACAGGGTACCTCAACAGTATAAATATTTGTCTCTATTGGTATTAAATGATGGGCTTATCGTCCATACCGTTACTATACTACTATAGCTAATTAGGTTCTTGGTTTATAAACTTTTCGTCTATACCCTACACACATGTGGTTAATGACCACTAGACAGAACGCCAGCTAGGAGAAGGGAAGGTGGATGATCATGGAGCTGGAAGTGTGCCTTGCATTGCTAATCTCTCGAGTCGCTTTGGATGAAAGCGTCAGCAGAATCCTCAATGTAAATGTATTACTGAGAGCATGGTGGACTCGCGCTGAGGTGTTGTGATTGACGTGAATATCTTCTGTGTTCCAGGATGGAGGCTCCGCGCTACCGACGTGTGAGCCCAGCCAGTGGAGAGCCTCAGAGGCTTCTTGTGACTTCAGAGGTGGGTGGATACAATGAACCAAACGGAGAATGAATATGAACAAGGGGTGGGAATCACAGGTTATCTCATGATGCGATTCGCAATACACATACCTGCAAACTTGTCGCTTTTCGGCGACAATTACCGTTTTCTTGGTCAATTGGGTCATTCACGTGAATTGCGTAGAACCAGAGTTATTTTTTAGGTGCGGGGGAGGCTGCCCTTCATATGCATGCCATGCAGGCTAGAATTGCGAAACATTATTGGATAATTCTTATAATAGACTTTCTCTGGGCCAATCGGAATCTCAGCACTTGCGTCAGAATCTTGAAGCACACAGCGCCGACTGAGCTCGCCTTTGGATGAGACGCCTGGCTACCGCGCGAGTCTGATGGAAACTCTTAACGTCAATTTGAAGTTGGGTATAAACGGTATAGAAGGTACACCAGTGTGAATTTGCGCTACAGTATGGATTTTGACGTTACCGTGTGACCAGTAGACAGTGTTGAATGTAACGCGTAACAAAATAAGTCACGCGTTAATACAGTAATCTAACTACTTTTCATGTAAAAAGTAAAGTTATGCGCAACTACTGAAAATATGGTATTTCAATTCGGCGCTACGTTGCTTTTCCCAGATTTGACAGCGATACTGCATTCTCAGGAAGTATGCTATTGTCCAGGTGCACAAGAACTTAACTTCCGGGTTTTCTGTGGTGGGCACGATTGTTTCCGGTTGTAGTGGAGATGCAGTAACATTTCATCTCAGATCTACTTTACAATTTGTAGAAGGTTACGCTAGATGAATGCTTTTATTAATTGGTAGCACAAAATAAATGTACTTTCTACAACATAAATTAAAAACTTGTAGATATAGATATCTGTATATATAGATACATTTAGAGATGGATAGATTTAGAGATAGATAGATAGATCGATTTAAAAGTAAAAAAATAAGTATTCTCCCTTCTCCCTAATGACTGCAGCAACCTCTGTATTTCTGTAGATCCTCTAGACTACCATGTCCTCTTCTGCAAACACAACAAAGTCACTCCACTCCATTCCTGTAATGAGGAGCTGGCCTTGGACCTGCCAGTAGTAGCTGTGCTGCTTTTTTAATTTCATGGTGTCGCTTTGTAATTTCAAATATATACAGTCAACGTAGCATTTGGCATTTGGGCATTTGATCTCTAACAGGCACGAGGGTGGATTTTCAGTTGGATCAAACACAACCCCGTCAGGAGATGACCCTAACCAGGGAGCATCAGGGTGAATGACAAAGCCACAAGGCCAGTAACTGGTGTTCTTTACCCCGACAATATTCCTGAATGGCAACAGGCTCCAATGCCAGGCCCCTCTTCATTGATGCTGTTTGAGCCACACCCTTTTTTTTTCGCGCAGCAAGGCGTTCTGCTGAGCTCTGATCACGGACATGGCAAATCTCCCTGAAGCGGGAAGATGTGATCCTATTCTTCCTGACTCTGTGTCACTCTACAGAGACACTCTGCTCCCTTGTAGCAACCTCTATATTCCTGGCCATTTCCAAATTAGTTTCTAGAGATTGCAGATGTAGCTGCTGCTGGAGATTGCACACAAACTGGCAGCTAGTAGGCTCCAACCTGTAACCATCTAGAGGTGGTGGTGGAGGGGAATCTGGGTGGAATAACACAATCCGGCTCACAGACACTGGGTGCTGGTAGGAGATGGGACTGCCTTCCTGAACTTTCCCAAATGCTTAGTCAACCAGTGGGACATCAGCACTGATTGCCATGGTGGTGATGAGTGGTGCAATGTCCGCTGAAAAATCCTTATAAACCTCAGCCACTTTAAGGACATCAGGATCAGGCAGCTCCCCCCTCACTGCTTTGTAAAGTGTGCTCCTGTGTGGAATTTCATTTCATAATTCGAATAAGAAAGAATAATTTTGCACTGAAAGACAATCACAGGTTATAACGTAAGACATAATTACCTTACACCATTAGCAACAGTCCTCTGCTTTGGCTTGGTAAACATCACCACCATGTCACTGACCCGGCCTGGCTTCACACCCTATTAATAATAACATTTATTGAAATGGTCGTTAAAAAAACTATTGGGTCTCCTTCATAGTTTGTCTGGTGTGATGGTGCATTTTCCAAAGCCAGTCCTTATGACAAAATGCCAGCAGTGGAACGAGATAACAAACGCCGTCACTATTTACCTGTGTAAGGACATGGTTCCCTTTCAAAATGTCAATAGAAAGGGCTTTACAGAGATGGTCAAAACACTCAATCCCAGGTACGCGTTACCTGCCCACACACACTTTAGCCAAATTGAAATGCCAAAACTATACGGCAAGGTCTGCAAGCAAGTGGAGAAACAAATCCATACTATTAAATATTACTGTTTTTCAGAGATTGAAGTAACTTGAGAAAAAAGATTTTTAATTTAGTTATGCAGTTTTGCTGCCTCACCAGTACTTTACCCCTTCAGAAGCATTTATATCGAAATTAGAAGATAAAATGAACACACTATGCCTCAAATCATACTGTGATATACATTTTAGTCCGTACCCTACAGCCCTAATTGGAAGGAACTATCTTATGTTAAATTCGAGGTAAGTCGAGCTTTTTGGAGCAAAAACAATAGCTATTTGTTTGCTTGATTCAATTAACGTTAGCTACCGCTTTTTTGATGTGATATAATTTACAATAATATTGTTTTTTTAGGACAGTCAACGCCAAGTACTGCACGAACGTAGACCTTGCATAAAGTTAGCAATTTCTGAGAACATAGGGCTATTTAGATAAATGTGTAATAAGCGTGTTGTCCTAGGCTAATACACCAACAGCAAATGTATCTATAATATAGGGCTACATTTTGCATCCAAGTCTGTCATTTGAAATCTTTCCATTATATTGTGTGCTACAACCTCCGTAATGAATATTCACGCTAAATCCCGCCCAGGGTTGCTCAGAATTCGAGTAGCCGTATGTCTTTAAACACAGAGTAGTCCTTGGACCGATGATATCCGCTTACCAATAATATCGCCATACAACGCTCCCGCATAACAAATATGCGAGACGAGCTGGAGCATGCGCATCAAGCCTGCGCGCTGTTTACAAACATACAGTCGAGGAGGAGATGGCAGTTGTTAAACCTTGTAGTTTGAGCAGAAAATACTTTTGAATGTATAGTTAGTAATTCAAATTACCAAGGGGCTTAATTTAAAGCTACAAAAATAATACAAATCAAACAAAGCAAATTAGACGGACATCTAACGTTGTCAACTAGTGGGGAGGCGTCGACACGATTCCTAACACCAAAACGCAGGGTGCCGTTTTTCTCTTTTTTCCCCCTGGGACCCGGTTTAAAAAAAATGTGTTTGCAGGCACCGAAAAATGCCTGGTCCGTCTGGACAGTGGTCTAAACGCATACAATTTATGCGTTTTTACACAAAAATCGTTTCAGTGTGGATGGGGCCCGAGTCATCTACTGGGAGGAGCGGGACTTTTGTTTCTTCCCAGTGGACGATGCCCCCGTTGTTTCCAATTTCAGTTTGTCTTCCAGACAATACGCGAGTCGGCCCGATAATATCAAGCTGGTTTGATGTGTTGTATTTCTGATCCTACAGCTGTACAACATGTGATCTGTTGTGTTCCTGATCCTGCAGCTGTAAAACATGTGATATGTTGTGTTCCTGATCCTACAGCTGTATAACATGTGATCTGTTGTGTTCCTGATCCTACAGCTGTATAACATGTGATCTGTTGTGTTCCTGATCCTGCAGCTGTATAACATGTGATATGTTGTGTTCCTGATCCTACAGCTGTAAAACATGTGATATGTTGTGTTCCTGATCCTACAGCTGTATAACATGTGATCTGTTGTGTTCCTGATCCTACAGCTGTATAACATGTGATCTGTTGTGTTCACGATGCTACAGCTGTATAACATGTGATCTGTTGTGTTCACGATGCTACAGCTGTATAACATGTGATCTGTTGTGTTCCTGATCCTACAGCTGTATAACATGTGATCTGTTGTGTTCACGATACTAAAGCTGTATAACATGTGATCTGTTGTGTTCCAGACAGCTGCGGTGCGTCCCCACGCTGTGGCAGCGGTGCTCAGGGACATCACCTTCACGCAGGAGCGCTACGACAGCTTCATTGAGCTTCAGGAGAAACTTCACCAGAACGTCTGCAGGTGGAGAGCCAACCGCTGCGGTCATCCGCACTGACTAGATTTAATGCAACAAAACGTCCACATTGACTCTCGCCTTAATGCAACACAACATCTGCACTGACTCTCGCCTTAATGCAACACAACGTCCGCACTGACTCTGGCCTTAATGCAGCACAAACGTCCGCACTGTTTCTAGCCTTGGTGCAGCACAACGTCCACACTGACTCTATCCTTAATGCAGCGATAAGACCACACAACACCGTCGTCTTTCCCACACTCCCACACAGTTAGGAAATCATTGGGCGCCCGGTGGCTCACTGGGTAGAGCGTGCACCGTTAGGGCTCAGCCCTTAGGGCAGCGACCCTGGTTCGATTCCCTGGGGTCCTTTGCTGCATGTCCTCTCCTCTCTCTCCAGAACCTTCCTGTCTAACTTGCTGTATCTTCATGAATATAGCGTAAAAAATAAATCGCCTATAGACGGGGCGAGATAGCGTCTGATTAAGGTCAGTTGATCACCCTAGCATTGAGGTCAACTGCGATCGGGGAGTGTAGGCCTACACGACTACTACGATTTGTTTGACAATGGCAGTTGTTAAAAAATATCGAACATGTTAGACTTTACTGTGGGGCGTCCTGCGCAACACGTCAAAAACTTCCCAACTCAGAGGATGAAGATGGAGGAAGAGCGCTGTCAAGGGCTTCACTCACGAGCCATGAGGTATAGGCTCCAAGAAGGCCTTAGCTTTTGGTTATGCCGTTAAGCGTTAAACTGGCGGAGCTGCCAGTTAGTTCCACACAGAGCAGAAGGGAATTTGTTGACCTGCGAGGTTTTAGATACCTCAGTAGTTTCAACTGACAATGGGGATGTGTGAAAAATGTGTTGAGGGCTACTCTTTATTGAGTGTACCTAAAAGAAAACGCCGGGTTCTCTACATTTGGAAAGAGCCCTAGTCCAAACATATCATATTTTCTTTCACCACAATGGGGCACTTCACTAAATCTCCATTGCAGTGGGCTGGGCTCCATGGATAATCTGAGATGACACCAGGGGGGCGAAGGTTCACAATATTCCCCTTCAGTTCATTGCACGATTTTGGAGTCCCGGTTTTTGCCTCGGTTGGGTACGTTTTTGGTAAATCAGGGGATGACGCAAGTCCCTATTAATACACCCAAAATGTCAGCATGCTTTTTATTTATTTGGCCAACAATTTTCAACTGTTTGCCTTTTCTGTCTAAAAACATAAATTTACTGCAGATGGAACGTAAACGCTTCTTCATTATCAAATCTCCTGGAGGGCATGCCCCCCTGCTGGGGGGAACCCACATGGTCCAGGTGACTGGAAGGGCTCTAGACCGCCAGTCCTTAGTATGTGATGCAATCTGATTTCCTCCTAGGTCGCATCGGTGCCAGTAGAAAAGAAAGTTTGTATTTGTATGACACATATTAGGTGTTGTCTATAGATCTGTTGCTCCTGTTTAAAATCTATTTTTTTCATGATTATTTTAAACATGTTGGATGTGTTAAAAAAAAATAATAATTGTTGTCAATTCTAGAATAAATTAGAATTAATCAAAGTTGTATCGACATGTCTCCTTCGTCAAGAGCAGTTTCCACAGGGAAAAGATACAACAGACCATTGGCCAATCTTTGTCTCGGCACAGCAATGGATGGTAGCTTTTCATTGTGAAGACTCTCGGTTCCTGATCGTACTCTTCCTTCAGGAAAAGGACCTTGGTGGCCATCGGCACCCACGACCTGGACACCGTCTGCGGCCCCTTCACGTACACGGCCAAGCTCCCAGCCGACATACACTTCAGGCCCCTCAACCAGACCCAGGAGTTCACTGCCGTGGAGCTCATGAGCCTGTACAAGGTAAACACCAGTGAAGGTGTCTGTGAGAGGCTGTTTGAAGTGTAACTGACGCTTTGGTTGGGCCTGCAGACGGACAGCCACCTGAGGCACTACCTCCACATCATCGAGGACAAGCCCGCCTACCCCGTTATCTACGATAGCAATGGTGTCGTCCTGTCCATGCCTCCCATCATCAACGGTGAGCCAGGCCTTGTTGCTCTGGCATTCAGCATAGTTACCCATTTCAAATATAGAGTATCTGCACAGAGGAACATCATCTCAAAGTGATGTTTACATAGAACCAGCGTTTATTTATTGAGATACTTTTGGATTTTCTGATGGATAATTGTTGGGCCTAAAAAAAAAAAAAAGTTTGGTTCCTGTTGGTTGTCAGTTGAGGTCATGGGTAGGTAGGGAATTTTTTTTATTTTATTTTTTCCAGCGGCAGCGAATGATGGGTAGGTTGTTTTCATTTAAAAACGAGAAAATTCGCTCATCCTTGTACAGAATGAAGAGGTGCTGTACCAAAACGTAATTATAGTTTGCATCAAAAAACATTTTTTATAAAGCTCATAAAATAATTTGGGTCGCACATAAATTGACAGGGTCGGTCGGAAACCGGAACCAAACAAAATTTTTTTTTAGGCCTTGGGTATTTAAGGACCTGAAATCGTACAGTTTTTAAATAGCATTTAAGTGCATTTATGTTGACCGTTGAATCAATGCATAGCTCTACTATGCAGCACATCACTTTTTTATCTAAAGTAAGTTCTCTTGGGGTTTGGCTTTCCTTAAGTTTATG
Source organism: Gadus macrocephalus (assembly GCF_031168955.1). Lineage (NCBI taxonomy): Eukaryota > Metazoa > Chordata > Actinopteri > Gadiformes > Gadidae > Gadus > Gadus macrocephalus. The sequence goes on from NC_082397.1 coordinate 24,719,673, forward strand.
GTCAATTGTATTTGTAATAGTGGGTGATCATGTCTGTAGGCTAGATGGTCACTAGGAAGTGTACAACACATATATATTAAAATATAATTAGTATTATGCAAATTAGCGTAGTAAAGGCCCAAGGGTTAGTGTGTTGAAAATAAGATTACCTACACATTCAGATCATATAGTTGAATCCAGTCTATGGTTAAATAATTTAACTTATTCTACTTCATTTAAGAATGCTCGATTCTGATTGGCTGGGAGGGGTGCATTAATCCGGCATATTGCCCGCTGACTTGTCGGTTCTACTTGCTGCTGACTGAGCACAGTAGATCAATACGCCGCTTGTATAGTTTTCTATCACATACATTTCAAACATGAGGTCCATTGTTGTTTAATTATTTGGAATAAGGAGTGCATGTTTGATCGATCGTCATTAAAGCTGACTTGATACGAATGTAGCAACTACATTATTAAACTAGTGATCAGATGCAGCCTTGTGTGGTTGCTATAGAAACGAGTTACCTACAGCTGAGCTAACGTTATTCACCGTAGTTCTAAAGGGAACTACTTTTCGAGGGAGATGAACTTAAACAGAGTATACATTTAATAAGCATGCAATACGAATAAGAAAAAGGCTAATTATTAAAGTATTTGAATTGTTTTATTATGTTGGCCGGCGAGAAGTAGAATAAACGGAATAATCACCTCAAGGCAGGGCAATAAACAGTTTGATATGCCCGGCTCGTGGAAGGTTACCGCCCTCGACTTCGTCTCGGGCGGTAAGCCGTCCACGAGCCGGGCATATCAAACTGTTTATTGCCCTGCCTCTCGGTGATTATTCCTTACATAATGTTTAACTGTTTGAGGAACATGGAAAAATTGCCACTTGCTGAGTTTGCATGGTATCCTGGGTAATTTGTGATACTCCCTTAGCTGTAAGTGAGGTACCAAGCTGGCTAGCTGCCAAGGGAGGATTTTAAGGGAAAATAAGCACTCCCTCTTGCTGAAGTATTGGAACACCCTACCCCTCTGTGGGAACGCGTACATTTTAGAGCTAGGCCTCAAATCTTGGACTAGTGGGAGTAATGGGACGGGGCCTAAGACTCAAATGCTAGGCCCTTATGGCTCGATTCCACCGAGCATTGCGGTTAGGTCTGGTGCAGTCGTTGTAGTACAGTTAGGTGTGGCTCAGTTACGCCTCGCATTTCCACAGCCGACAGTACCCTTATGGTAGGGCGGGGTTTAAGCCTGATGGCGATAGCCGCGCAATAAATCCAATGAAAAAGAAGAACGTGACACATTAAACAAAGAGCAACAATGTAGGATGTCCAAACTTTTGCGAGACATTTTCTTCATAAACTAAGCTTTCACTGTTGTCCAGAAATACCTTGCAGGTACTGTGTTTGTTTGTTATTAACCCCCTGTCACCTGGAAGTGTGACTTCTGTCGACCGATCAACGGACGGCGTTTGTATCTCCAACTTTTTGGCACCCTCTCAGACCTCTTGCTTCTCTAACTGAGGACTACAGAAAAATAGTTACTGCTAATCGTGGCTAAGTTCGTACCCTGCCCACTTTTGGCAGTGGAAACGTGAACTGTACCACACATAATTGTACCTAACCGTAACGCTTGGTGGAAATGTGCCATTAGCTCATTGTGCTATTCCAGCCTCTTCCATGTGGAGGGGCAGCAGTGGTGGCCATTCAGCATTGACCACTGAACCAGTTTAAGCCATGGCATGGATCCTAATCCTTACTCACCTATGCCTTTTACTTCTATTCCATCTTTCAGGAGACCATTCCAAAATCTCCCTCAAAACGAAAAACGTCTTTGTTGAATGCACAGCCACAGACCTGACCAAGGTAGGAGTGTAAATTATGTAACATAAGACCTGACCAAGGTAGAAACATAAATGATGCAACATCAGACCTGACCAAGGTAGGAACATAATTTATGTAACATAAGACCTGACCAAGGTAACATAAGACCTGACCATGGTAGGGGTGTAAATTCTATAACATTAGACCTGACCCCGGTTACATGAGACCAGACTATGGTAGGAGTGTAAATTCTATAACATTAGACCTGACCAAGGTTACATAAGACCTGACCATGGTAGGAGTGTAAATTCTATTACATTAGACCTGACCAAGGTAGGAATGTAAATTCTATAACATTAGACCTGGGGCCGTATTCACAAAGGATTTTAGGGCTAAAAGTAGGTCCTAACTGGCGAATTTAGGAGTAACTCCTAAAAATAATGGGCGTGTCAATCTTACATTTAGGACTCCTAACTTTTTTCACTAAGAGCAATTCACAAAGTATTTTAGGCCTAAAAGTAGCACCTAAGTCTAGGAGAGCTTAAAAGTCCTCAAGAGGACTCCTAACTCAGTAAGACCTATTCACAAAGAATCGTAAATGCCTGCGAGACGAAATGTTAGGGTATTAAACTTGTTGTGGAGTTAATCGCAATGCAATAACATCCACGACTAACAGGAATAATCCGATTAGTCCCGAAATAAAATGTTATAAAAATTATAAGTTATAAAAAAATATATCCTTATAAAAAATAAAAATAATTGCGCCATCAAAAGACGAGGACGTGTTCGTCACTTGCTGGGTGACAGTGACTATCCATGCAAGACGTGGCTCTAGACACCCTACCTTAATCCACAACCGGGAGCACAGTTAAAGTGTAACATGTAAGTGATTACGCAGATTACGCTTAGTCCTATGCGTAAAACACATCGTATTGGCTCTTTGCGAGCACACAAACATACACGAAATGTTGTGGAGAGAGGAATTGGGCAGATGAAACGTCGGTTTCATGTCCTCCACGGCGAAGTACGCCTCACCCCAGAGAGGGCAAGCACAGTAATCACTGTATGTGCCATTCTACACAACCTTTGCAAGCGGAGGAACATTCCACAGCCAGACGATGATGATGATGATGATGATGGCTATCAACATTACAAGGAATTTGGCCGTGTGGAACCGAGTGGACAGGCATTTAGGGATCACTTTGAAAAAACATTTTAGGTAAACACCTTGGCACAAATCAGTCAACACTTGGGTAGTTCGTAACATTTATTTTATTTTAGATTTTACGTATTTTTATTGTTTGCTTTCTCTCTCTCTTGAACGTGCAGGCTACAACGTCATTATCGTGGTCTGCACAAAATTGTCATCATGCGTGTATTCTGCTAACTGCACTATAACTACTTAATAGGAATTCATTTCTAGCCTAGGCTATTTCCTTGTTTTTCGGTGAATCAGTGGGCTCGTCTGAACAACCAATCACCGAACTGACCGCTTCTAAACTCGTGCACGAGAATTGACGTAATCCATAGCAACGGCGCGTCACTCTTAGTTCACTCTTTGTGATTTATCCTTAGTAAGAGTAGGTCTCAGCGGCTTTGTGAATAACTTTTAAGAAAAAACTCCTACGTAAAATGTTTTAGCGCGAGTTAGGAGCACTCCTAGCGGTAAGATAAAATGCTTTGTGAATACGGCCCCAGATCTAGGTAACATAAGATCTCACCAAGGTAGGAGTGTACCTGACCGGGTGACATGGAAAGGTTCTGAAGGAGGCCAAGCCTAGCAGGAGCAGCAGGTGTTGCACCTCGGGTGCTCTTGTAGGGATATAAACATGTAGAAAACCACGATTGAGGAGGTGGTTGCGATGAATCCGGCACCAGTCACCATTGAGTGGATGTTCCCTACAGGCTAAGATCGTGCTGGATATGATGGTGACCATGTTCTCTGAGTACTGCGCAGAGCCCTTCACGTGAGTAAACTTCTCTACCCGCAGTACTCCTTGACTGAAAAGTTACTCTCTACACCCTTTAGTGGCTTGTTCCTCCACAGACAGACCCTGCAGCTCTTCTCCAATGATCCCCTCTATGTTGTGTCTTCTGCAGGGTGGAGGGGGCTGAGGTCGTGTCTCCTGATGGCAGTACCTACATGTACCCGGTACTGGACACACTTTTATCACACCTTTTAGTTTTGTTCTGTCACATGTCCAGTTCAGTCTGTATCCTTCACAGATCGATTGTGTTCACCAGTCCCATTCAGTCTGTTGTGTTCACTAGTCCATCATTCACTATCCCTCACAGGTCTGTTGTTTTCACTAGTCCCATTCAGTCAGTTGTGTTGTGTCCACTAGTCCCTTTCGGTCTGTTGTGTTTACTAGTCCGATCCAGTCTGCTATCCCATTCAGTCACTGTCCTTCACAGATCTGAGGTGTTCACTATTCCCATCCAGTCTGTTCTGTTGTGTTCACTAGTCTCATTCAGGTCTTTTGTGTTCACTAGTCCCGTTCAGTCTGTTGTGTTCACTAGTCCCATTCAGTCAGTTGTGTTCACTAGTCCCATTCAGTTTGTTCTGTTGTGTCCACTAGTCCCTTTCGGTCTGTTGTGTTTACTAGTCCCATTCAGTCTGTTATGTTCACTAGTCCCATTCAGTCACTATCCCTCACAGGTCTGTTGTGGTCACTAGTCACATTCAGTCACTGTCCTTCACAGGTCTGAGGTGTTCACTATTCCCATCCAGTCTGTTCTGTTGTGTTCACTAGTCCCATTCGGGTCTTTTGTGTTCACTAGTCCCGTTCAGTCTGTTGTGTTCACTAGTCCCGTTCAGTCTGTTGTGTTCACTAGTCCCATTCAGTCAGTTGTGTTCACTAGTCCCATTCAGTCTGTTCTGTTGTGTTCACTAGTCCCATTCAGGTCTGTTGTGTTCACTATTCCCATTCAGGTCTGTTGTGTTCAGTAGTCCCATTCAGGTCTGTTGTGCTCACTGTTGCCTGTATCTTTGTGGATGCGTAGGAGCTTGCTTACAGAACGGAGACACTGTCCAGTGAATTCATCAACCGCAAGGTCGGCATCAAGTGAGTAAACGGCGGGCTGTGGGGAAGGGAGGAGGGGCTCAGTGGAAGGGGACTTTGACTCTGGTCATCTCCTAAAGCGCACATCTTCTCAGCACATTATAGATATACGACAACAACCCTAACACAGCCGGTATCCTCCCCCCCCCCCTCCCAAGCGAGTCAACGGAGCGCATCGCCGGCCTGCTCACCAAGATGTGTCTGCGCTCGCAGCCCACTGGCGCCGGGGACCAGATCCAGGTGGAGATCCCGCCCACGCGCTCTGATGTCATCCACGCCTGCGACATCATGGAGGACGCCGCCATGGCATACGGCTTTAACAACATCCCCCGCACCACTCCAGGGACCTACACCGTGGCCAATCAGGTGTGTGTCTGTGTGTGTCGGTGTGTTTTTACATCCTCAATTTCCGCACTAAATATTTGTGGTGTTATCACAATAGTTGCCTCCATCACTCCAATAGGACTAGGTGTTTGTTTTATTCTAATGGGAGTCTAGCTATTGCTAGAATAGAATATCTGTATTTCTCATTGTAACAGATGCAAAAAAAATTAAGTGCAGTCCTTGTTAAGTGCAAAAACATGAGTTCAGTGTAACAACATCATTGAGTTAGTATGCATAAATAATAAATATATATACATAAATATAGTACTCCTATAGGCATTAAAAAGCACCTAAGAAACATCCACACAAAAATCCACGTAATCCACATCGTAAATGTAAAAATGTTAACAATTATGCTTTAGTAGCACAATTTATAGAAGTTACGGCCATTGGCTAAAGCTAGTTTGTTCAAGTTTTCATGGACCGGTATCTCCTGCCTGATCAATAGTATCCAGCTGCAGCCCCGAAGAACGACACCCTTGTGTGACATCAACAACCCAGGCGCGACGGAAGTACTCTGGTGTGACGGAAGTGATTTATTTGTGAGACTATCAATCTGCTTAATATATTGAGTAATATTCATGTTAACTCTCACTTACTTCCTTGAACGAAGTGCAGCGAGTTTTTCAAAAAGGGCACTGTATTATTATATTCGAATTTGGCGAAAAGGAAATAAACCACGGCATGGCTTTAACATGAATATTACTCAATATTTTAAGCATATTGACAGTCTCACTTCCATGGTTGATCTTTGGTGTCTGATAGCGGTGTATAAAAAAGGTTTAAAAAATAAATCACTACCGTTGCGCCAGAGTACTACCGTCGCGCCTGGGTTGTTGTTGTCACGCCAGGGTGTTGTTCTCCGGGGGTGCAGCTGGACTATACTCTGCCTGATGGCAGTAGTTCAAACAGTTTGTGACCGGGGTGTGATGAGTCCTGCAGGATGGATTTGGCCTTTTTGAGGCAGCGAGAGCTGTGAATTTCTTCCATAGAGGAAGGAGGGCAGCCGAGTATTTTCTGTTCTGCCTTTATGACCCCCTGGAGCATTTTCCTCTGTGCCACAGTACAGCTTAAAAAACACAAAAATACATAGTATGTCAGTATGCTCTCCATTGAGCAGCGGCAAAAGGACACCAGCAGTTTTTGGGGGATGATGTTTCTCCTGAGAACTCTAAGGAAGTAAAGTCTCTGCTGGGCCTTCTTCACTAGCCCAGTGGTGTCGACGCCCCAGGTCAGGTCCTCCATGTTGTTAACTCCCAAAAAGCGGAAGTCAGAGACCCTCTCCACTAGGGGTGTGCCAAATAATCGTCATGACGATGCATCGCAATTCTAATTTTCACGATCTACTGCATCGATTGTTGACGCCAAGAATCGATTATTAATTTAAAAAAATGAATAATTAAAAAAATGTATATAGTTTTATAAAGCCTATTCACTTTTTGTGGCATCAGTTTGTCCTCTTATGTTTATGAAATGATATTGTTGTTATAATGGCAGCTACTTCCAAAAGGGGAAATGTTTGAATGTTTTCATTTCATTGGTTTAAAGGACCACTGAGGCCATGTAAACGGCACTGATTATCCTTATTTTGTTATTTTAAGTTTTATAGATCCTTAGCACTTCTTGTCAGTGTATCCAGTAATAGTCGTTTCAATAAATACAGCTATGTATGAATTGAGTTGCTTTGAGTTATCAATTGAACACACTATCCAGATCATACACAGCCAGTCAACCACTGGTAATGGCTTAATTTTTTATTTTTTTAAGTATCGTGATAGAATCGCATCGTGGCATGTGAATCGTGATACGAATCGAATCGTGACTTCTTTGGCAATACCCACCCCTACTCTCCACACAGAGCCCGCCTATCAGAAGCTGATCTTGATCTTTGATCTTATTCCTCCTATAACCCACAATGAGATCCTTGGTCTTAAATGTATTGAGGAGCAAGTTGTTAGTCTGCACTGCACCACCCCACCAAATGCTCCACCTCGTCTCTGTAGGCGTTCTCATCCCCCTTGAGATGAGCCCCATTACTGTGGTGCCAAAGGAACTGCATGTAAACTGCATACACTCTTGTCCCCATGTCCCTTTCTTTTGCTGTCATGATGTTGCTCTATCATGTTGTGAGTAGATCCTGCCCCGGCGGCCCCCTAAAGGCCGTTTTACGTCAATGAGCCTCACTGCCTTGTAGCTAGGTGATGCGCCGCATGCCTCCACTGTCATGTATGTGGGGAGGTGTATGATGGCCCCTCTCTGAGTTCCACTGTCATGTATGTTAGGAGGTGTATCAAGGCCCTCTGAGTTCCACTGTAATGTATGTGGCCAGGTGGATCAAGACCCTCTGTCACTGAGTTTGAATGTCATGTATGTGGGGAGGTGTATAAAGGCCCTCTCCCTCTAGTTCCACTGTCATGTATGTGGTGAGGTGTATGAGGCCCCTTTCTCATTAAATGGACTGCATTTATAGAGCGCTTTTCTATCCATTTTGTCACTCAAAGCGCTTCACAATTTTTCCTAACATTCACCCATTGATTTACACATTCACACACCTTCGCAATTTCAACCACGCAGGGCGACAGCCAGCGCTTAGGAAGCAGTTACAGTTAGTTATCTTTCTAAGGGACAACTCGCGGTGTCGGGGATCAAACTAGCAACCTTCCGGTTACCAGCCAACCTGCTCTACCTCCTGAGCCACATTCCGCCCTGTTGGCATGTGGCTAGTACCCGGAAAATGGGTTAACCTCTCAGGCTATAGGGATTTTCACTCTTCATCCATGCAGCTGCGTTCTGGAAGATTTCCGTCAAGCAAAGCCTAGATTTCCACACAGCCTAGCCTTCCCAGAATAGATGGGCCATGGAGGCCATCCAGCAGACGGTATGCTTATGGATGCCAGCCGCCATGCATCTTGGACAGAGCTCCCTTATCTCGGAATCTGTCCTGTTTTCAACCATTCTTAAATCTTATTTTTCAAAGAAAATACTATTTCTTACTGTTATTATCGGATAACGGAAAAGCATTGGAGGAGTTAAGGTTGGTGTTTGAAATGCATCCTCACCGAGGTCTTTGGATTGGTTCCCTCTCTCCCACTTGGATGTCCCCCTCCTCTCCCGTGATGTTACTCCTTCATTCACAACACGGCTGGACCGACACCACAAATGTTACCAGGTCATGAGCAGGCAAAGCATCCTTGCAGATGTCCCTGATATGGATGCCTGTTCCCGGGCTCACGGAACCCTGTGCAGGAAAATGACCCGGGCCTTGGCAGGGTAGAGCTGCGTGTTTGACAAGGCTCTGTGTCCTTGTGTCCCCTCAGTACCCCCTGAACAAGCTGACGGAGCTATTGAGACAAGACCTGGCGGCGGCTGGATTCACTGAAGCCCTCAACTTTGCCCTGGTAAGGAGTCCAATGCTAGCAAACACACATGCATGCACTCACACACACACACCTATACACACGCAACACACGCACTTATACACACAACTATTCACACACACACACGTACCTATACACACACAATACACACCAATACACACACTCTCTGTAAGTGGCCCTTTGCAGTGTTCTCAGGAGGACATCACTGACAAGCTGAGGAAGAAGCTCTTTGAGACCAGGGCCGCCCACATCGCCAACCCAAAGACAGCAGAGTTCCAGGTCTGTACCTCATCCTGGGGACATTTGGGCCTTTGAATGGATATCAAAGATGTCGATGATTGGTTTCAATGGAAGGATTGAATGTCCATGTACACATGTGGTTCCACTCGTTTACCTCGCAATGCAATTTGAACATGATCTTTTATCACCTAACTACTAATACTTATAGTACAGTACAGTCTATACAGTACAGTACACACTATATACAGACTATACTGTACAGTCTACAGAACAGTACATCGTTTATATAGTAGGGTACAGTCTTTATAGCACATTACAGTGCAGTCTATACAGTACACTACAGTCTACAGTAAAGTCTAAAGTACACTACTGCTTATACAATACAGCCTGTGCATACTGTACAGTAGTCGATACAGTATAGTATGTTATAACCTGACAGCTCAAGGTCGCTTTCGTCTTTCAAAATTGTAATCCAGTATCAAATCCTATTCAATGTCTTTCTGACTTGACCTGGGTTTCTGAGCTTGCTTTCTGCGCTGGCTCCAAAACAAGTTTTGGCTCCCAGACCACTCTGGTGACAAAAGGGCATTTAGGGACGTTTTCAAAAGTCATACTCATCCTGGTGTTCATGTATGTATGCCTGAGGACTGAGCTAGGTTTTGCGTTGATGCGTTGACTGAGGATTCCTGAGTCCAGCAGAGGGCGCTGTACCCCTCCTCTGTAAAACTCGCACACTTTACAGGCCTAAGACAGCCTAATGCTGTTCCCCTGTCTCAACCAGAGGGAGCTGTACCCCTCATCTGTTAAGGCGTGTTTCCACCGGCGGGTGCGGCTAGGCTGAGTACGACTAGATCCGGTAGTGAAGGTGCGGTTAGGCGCAGCTCAATTACGGCTTGCGTTTCCACCGCCGACAGTGCCCTTATGGTAGGGCACGGTTTAAGCCGGATGGCGATGGCCGCGTCAGATGCAAGCATTGTGACCTCATAGCAGCCCGACACAGTGTAGCCTGCTTATAAATCCAATGAAAAAGAAGGAAGCGACACATTAAACAAAGATCAACAATGTGGGACGTCCAAGAAGGATGGCAAACTTTTGCACGACATTTTCTTCAATAAACCAAGCTTTCGCCTTGTCCAGAATTACCTTGCGGGTACTGTGTTTGTTTATTATCCCCTTGTCGCACGGAAGTGAGCCTGCGTGTGTAGCTCGAAATTGTTGGCACCCTGTCAGACCGCTAGGTACCCCAACGAGGAGTACTGAGTGATAAGTACGGCTAATCATGGCTAAGTCCGGATCCCGCCCACTTTTGGCAGTGGCTACACGAACCCTTCCGCAGCTAATCATACAAAACTGAACCGCACCCTCCGGTGGAAACGTGCCATAACACTTACACACTAAACAGCCCTCAGACAGCCTGCTGCTGTTCCCCTGTCTCAACCAGAGGGCGCTGCACCCCTGATCTGTAACAGTCACACACCAAACAGCCCTCAAACAGCCTGCCACTGTTCCCCTGTCTCTCCACCAGGTGGCACGCACCACGCTGCTCCCAGGCCTGCTGAAGACCATCGCGGCCAATAGGAAGATGCCGCTGCCTCTCAAACTTTTTGAGATCTCAGACGTGGTGCTGAAGGATGAGACCAAAGGTATTGTGTGTGTTTGGGTGATTTTACGTGTTGTGTAAGTATAAGAGATACAGACCTACCTATAACAAACCATTAGCAAATCATATACTGTCTGCATCTTAACCAGAACTCACTGTTGTTATTCCTGCATTGCGTTTTCCACTGGAGCTCCTCTGGTCAGCAAGTCGGTTCACTACTTTTACTTTCGTAGAGCGAGCGGGAAACGCATCTTAACACCAATTTTAATGTTTTATCCATTGGAGACCTTACAGGGTGAACAGCACACCGATGTGCAGCAGAGGTGTCTCACTTTGCCTTGAAGGGGCTTATTTTCGATAATGACCGGCGACGTTCTATACATTATCCCGCTTATTACACGGCTACTTGCCAAAACGAAAAAATAACTTCACATGGTGTGTCTTTTTACAATTTATTCGATACCAGCATTCGTAGTGTTGATCAGCAGAGAAATAGTCTGCCAAAGACGTTGACGCCGCAACCGAAAACCCTGGGGTTGACAAGTTACCGGACTACTACCCATGCAAGTGAACGGAGCGTTCCACAGCATTGAGAAGATTCGTGTAATAAAGGCCTATAATATTTATGTTAATGGCATATATTTCTCCTCAGATTAGGCCAATAAAGCAATGATTAAAAATAAACACAAACGCTCGATCAAAGGCCCGGCCCGACCCGGCCCGAGGAGAGTGGTGGGAAATATCGGCCCGTCCGGCTCGGGCAGAGAATCTAAACTCTACCGGTGATCACCTCTTTAGGTCCCCACCTCACGTGATATCTGTTGGTTATCCAACATCTAGTTAACTGTTAAAAGGGATGTGATTGTATACCCTCTTTGTGCGCGGGGAAGTCGTCCTACTCCTAACTGCTAGGTCACAAAGGCAAGCAAACCGTTCTGAACTATTAAAAGTGTATCCTACATCTCAACATGGTGTATTTGTAGGAAACTGTTTTTCTGTAGTTGTTTCTGATTTGCTTGGCGCAGGTTTCCTCGAGTGTTTGCATCCCTCTTGTCCATCGTCCATTACCCTCGGGTCTCTCCCTAAAGCTGTCCCCCAGGCCTATAACTCCTGTCTCTAACCCCCCCCCCCCCCCCAGACGTGGGGGCCAGGAACAGCCGGCGGCTGTGTGCCGTGTTCTACCACCGCAGCCCGGGCTTCGAGGTGATCCACGGCCTACTGGACCGCGCCATGCAGCTCCTGGAGGTAGCGCCGGCCCGAGGAACGGGGTACCACATCCAGGCTGCTGACGGTGAGGCCACTCTCATTCCCCTGCTGCTGGCCCTTTCACTCTTTACTCTCATTCTTTACTCCCCCACCCATCCCATCTCACTCTCGACTCACTCATCCTCTGTCTAACTTTCAGTCTACCCCCCGTCTCCAGCTCCCTGTCTTGTTCCAAGGTCATCCAGCAAGATATCTAGTGTTGCTCTTGGCCCAAGCATGGAGCAAAAATCAATGAGGAGAGAGGCCCGCCTCTCTTCCTCATTGATTTAGAGAAAGAGAGAGTGAGAGACTAACTGCAGTGTCACTCAGGGCCTGGTTGGACACACACCTTGGATCATCTGACATGCACCATCCATACACTAAAATAGTTTCCCTCTCTCACTCAGCAGTGTTGTCCAGAACCCTTCATAGGCCATTAGCCTCGATCTGTCAGCGCATTGGAAAACCCAATGACAAGGTCATGGCGCCATTGTAAAAGCTCACAAGCAATACACCACAGAACACAGCATCAGACATTCCAGCTGAGTTCCTGTCGGCTCTGCTCCTCCAGGGGGAGGAGCTCTGACTGGGAGTGCCTCACCCTCTCTGAGAGGGGGACAGGGTGAGGAGCTCTGGTTGGGTGACCCTCACCCTCTCTGAGAGGGGGACAGCACTGACAGGCTTAGGGTTCCGGCCCACACACGAAGGGATCCAGGAAGTGGCTTCCCTTAGATCCAGCTTGCTCCTGCTCTGCTTGAAACATCAATAAAAATGTTTTGTCTTTTTGTATTGTGGGAAATTGTTTAATACAGGAAATATTAACAGGGTAATCCAAATATAGTCACGTGAAAACATTGTAATTGTCCATGGTGTCCTGAATTGCTTGACGATGTGTTTGGTCTGATGAGCGTGATGCACGCAGGCCTCTGGTGCCCATCAGCAAGGCAGCGTTGGAAGCAGCCAGCCAGTCATGTGTGTCACATCCCCTTTGAGAGGACCTCATCTCACCCGTGTCTCCTCGCGCTCCTCAGACTCCACCTTCTTCCCGGGCCGCTGTGCCGAGGTGTTTGTGTGCGGGGTCAGCGTGGGCCGGCTGGGGGTCCTCCACCCCGACGTCATCCAACGCTTTGAGCTCACCATGCCCTGCTCCGCCCTGGAGATGGACCTGGAGCCCTTCCTGTGATGTCACTTTCCCTCTTAACACCTCGTAACACACATGCCTTATCTGCATGAGAGTCGTTACGATGGCTCAGTCTTATAAACATTCCTCCCCCCCGACATGTAGAGACGGATAGTGCTTTAAAACAGCCTGTCTGACCCGATGGACGGTGGATGTGTGTGTTGTGTTGCGGCCTAGAAGGCTCTTGTTTTCTAGTTGACGCCATACTGATTATAAAAGCCTGTTGTGATTAAAATGAGTGAATGACCTCCTGGTGCCTGCCTGTGTTATTGCTGCGCGTTCTTGGTGTCTCTGTGGTGTGCGTTGGTACTGATGGAGGAGATGGTGGAGGGGTGGGGCTCCTCAGCCTGACTCACTCTGGTTGTGTTGCCTTGGTTTCCCCAGCGGCTGCCACTCAGAGGTGCTGCTCACGCACGACGTCCCCTTGCAGGAGGTCCTCCACCACCGGTTCGTGGAGGTCCCCGTCCCCGCCTCCACCCGGACGGTGTTCGGGGACCTTGGCACCGCCGCCGGGCTGCGGGCCCTCAACGAGTTCCTGGCCCCGAGGAGCTACATCGAGGGGTTTCTGGCGTCCAGCGCCGACACAGAGGTGCTTGGGGCTATACCGGCGGACTGCCCCCCGCCCCCGGCACTCTGCCATGCCCTACGCTGGTACCGCCACGCCCGCTCACTAGGGGCCGGCTGTGGCCTGCCCACCGCACGGCGCCGCTACGTCCTGGAGGCAGAGTGAGAGCCGTAGTCTATACTCCTCAGAACACCGCCCAATATACAGGGTGCCTGCACCCTACTCCTCAGAAGACCCCCCCCCCCCCCCCCCCCCCAACATACATTGTATTCCATGGCCATGCCTGGCCATCGATTACAATGACTAGAGCTCACATGATTGGTAAAATAAAGGAAAGGATCTGTATAAGGGATTTGTATCGTTGTCTTTCCAATTTTCTTCACATCAAGCCTAAGTAAGCCTAAAGAAACAATGAGTTTGACTCCATACATGAATTGTCAAAAGGGAACAATACAAACAAATGAAATCAAAATAATGGTCCATAAACTGGTTCTGCAGGCTTCTAGCTTTCCATTGATTTCCATTTGGAAGAATGGTGCTTTGGAATAACGTGTTGAATAAAAGTTTTGATATAGAGTGTGATGTCATGTGTGTTCCCTCCAGAATCATAATTACTTTTATTACATCTTATTGTACAAGTACACAAGAGCACAATTATTACGCTGGGTTTCTAAACGGCCACATAGCAACAATAAAAAAGTAAATAAAGAGGTCAAAATATGTGTGTAAAAATCTGTATGAGTGTTCAGCACCTGCCGCATGTTGGTCATGGATCATCAACATGCTGCTCCAGTACAGAGCATGTTGGTCATTTATCAACATGTTGGTCATGTTTCAACATGCTGTTCCAGAACAGCGTATCAACAGGCCCTGTTGCTGTGTGTTTAGTCTGAGCAGAGCAGCAGGGCTAAACATCGGCTCTTTACCAACCAGTCAGGCCAACAGACGGCCGGGAATGCTTCACCATCGGACTGGTTTTCCAGTCCTTGGACTCACGGGACTCACAGACTCAATTGATCTCAGGTGCTAAGTGAGTGAGTGCGTGAGGCCACATGGGCTCAGATAGGTATATATGGGATTGGGACAGCAATTCACGAGGGCACATGTTACCTTGGCAACGTTTAATGACAAAGATGCTGCTGAATTCTCATTTAATTATTATTTTTTTTTTTAAATGCAATGAAAACAATCGGCTACAGCAATTTATTGATATTAGAAAATATAATTTTTACTTTTGAATACATCAGTATAAAGGATGTATGAAATTAGGTGATTATTGGCCTACACATACTAATCATAAGTCAGAACGGGCTACATTTGGCTGAATTATAAAAGGTTTAAGTAATATGATGAGCCGCTTGGGAGCCAAAAGAGCCGGCTCTTGTTGGTGAGCTGATCCAAATGATCCGGCTCACTAAAAAAAACACAGAAATTCCCATCTGGTTGCGCATTGACAGTAGCTTCGTCTTGTTGTTTACCTTCCTAATTTCCGGATTTCCCTATGGTCCCTGTGGTAAACATCACAACACTTTGACCTGTGGGTAATTCCCTTAGGTGAAGTTTGCAGTGATGCAGACTCACGGAAAGGGCTCGGTAAGTGTGGACTCAAACCCTCACGCCCTTTGGAATTCGACATTGGGACAGCTCTAGCCTTAATAATTTCGCGAGAAGGCGCAGCAAAGTCTGTGAGTCCAGACATTGGGATTGGGCCATTGTGTCATGATGAGTGGGTATAAAGTTATGTAAGCAGGGTCTAGCAGTGTCTCAGGATCTCTATTGTGTAGCGTTGGACGAGTGACCGGTATCACCCTCAGCGTCCTGGATATGAGGTCACAGGTGGTTCTGGTGGTCACAAGATCCCCAGTAGGAGGAAGAGTCGGTTCACCAGCACGGCGTTCACCAGCCCCACCACCGAGTACGTCAGGAACTTTGATGGCACCTCGATCTCCCTCCGGCGGGCGGCGCTGGGGGCGTCGCCGGGCTCCACGCTGTACCAGGCAAACAGCGCCCTCAGGCTGGCTGCCCGCACGGCCCACCGCGTGGCCAGCAACACCGCTGCGCCCACCAAGTAGCGGGCCAGCCCCGCTGCCAGCGCCCCGGCCGTCAGCGGCGGCAGGGCCACAGGCAGCGCCCCGTGGGGGGGCTCAAAGGTCACGCCCAGCTGCGCATTGGTCCAGTAGCCCACGGAGCAGCCGGCCGCCACGCCCAGGATGGTGGTGGTGTCGGCGCGCGTGGGGCTGTAGTGGTCCAGCTGGGGGTAGTTGTAGCTCAGGAACAGGGGCAGGGCAACCAGCACCGGGGGGGAGAGGGGGCTGGTCAGCTGGAAGCGGTCGAAGGCCTCCCAGTAGGGGTAGGTGAGGAGCATGAGGCCCGCCGACAGCCACACTCCACACAGGACGTCCTGAGCAGACAATCATAACACACGTTTCTATACGTCCATCAAAACATAACACTGGTTTCTATACGTCCATCCAAACAACACGTTTCTATACGTCCATGATCCATTCAACATAAATAAATAAAATTAGCCTGTTGAAATCCCTTTCATTATGCTTATGCTACGGTACTTAGAGTCAGGGAGTCAGGGGTAAAACTGTTGGCCTTAACTTTAAGCTTCCTCACATTATGTTCCACTGTTAACTCTAATCAGCACATTTGCGTGTGCACGCGCATGTGTGTGTGTGCGTTACTGTATCTCACCAGAAGTGAGTGCATGCCGGTGTAGAGACGGCTCAGACACACCAGAGAGGACAGGACCACTGCAACAATCAGGCCCACTTCAAACTGGAACTGAGACACAAACACACAGAACCGCCAATAAATACACACACAACACGACAGACAAACATGCAAACAATTGGTTGATGAAGTCACTTTGTGTGTGAGAGGAAGTGCAGTAGACCGGCTGCTCAGAATTCCTCACATCCCCCACAAACATTCCTGACGTTCCACTGTGTCAGCGTGGGAATCAACCCCCACCCGCCGCCCACAACCCCTGAGCTCTACACCACAATTCAGCAGTTCATCCTTCAGCGGAAGGATGCTCTTCTCCTCTTCCTGCTGACGTTCACTGGAGCTGGGTGACAAGCACCTCTCTCTCTCTCTCTCTCATCAAGGGGTCTGGATGTGTTAGAGCGTTTTGTTTTGATGTATACAAACACTTCAGCTCTGAGTGTGATGTGGGAATAGCGAACCGTACACAGATAACGCAACAGCCATATTTGGGTCTGTCTGTCTGTCTGTCTGTCTGTCTGTGTGTCTCTCTCTCTCTCTCTCTCTCTCTCTCTCTCTCTCTCTCTCTCTCTCTCTCTCTCTCTCTCTCTCTCTCTCTCTCTCTCTCTCTCTCTCTCTCTCTCTCTCTCTCTCTCTCTCTCTCTCTCTCTCTCTCTCTCTCTCTCTCTCTCTCTCTCTCTCTCTCTCTCTCTCTCTCTCTGCTGGACGCCCATTCAATGGCACTTCATGAAGACTTTTCTTCTCTTGGTTTGTAAAGGGGCACAAAGGGCAGGGGGGAGGGGTCCAAACTGTGATTGACTATCGTGACCTCCGACCTGCTCTGAGAAACATAGAACCCCCCCCCAGGCCCCTTAGTGCTGAACCGGGCCACGGTTCGAGTGGCCATCGTACTGTATCGGGTTTCCTTTTGTTGCTGCTGGACTTCAGCACTGGAGAGAAAAACGCGCTGGTCGGGGATCCCGTGCCCACGCTCCCCAGAACCCCCAATATGGTCCTCACAGCCTCATGCTCATGGTCCTCACAGCCTCCTGCACATAACCCCCTCACAGGAAAGCTTTACCGCACAAAGGAGCAAAGTTCACATGACCAAACGGACATCACGAGGCAGGCTCTGTGGAAGCTGTCACTAATGCTAAGCTGGGTCATAAACCAGTGCCACTCAGTGACGTGATGGCAGAATTTTTGTTGTGCCCTCGAGGATTGGTTGAGGGAGGCTCCTGAAATATTCTGAACCTCCTGTTCCATGCGTCCCCATGACAACGGGAGAGAGGAGGCCAGGTCCCCGGGGCCCCCTTGGAATAGAGGCGGGTGCACCCACCTGGATCCTTGAGGTGGCGCTGAGCAGGAGGGTGAAGGCAATGGCTGTGGCGGCCATAGCGTGCGTGGAGGGAAGGCCGTACTCTGCGTCGACGCGCATCTCCAGTTTGACCACCGGGGGCGACAGAGGGCGAGGCAGCTTCAGCAGGTCCTTCAGCACCTGGCCCACGTACATCACCAGCTGGGGAAGGAGAACATGTCTGCTGGATCACCATGACGGCTATATAGCGCAAAAATCCCATTAATATTCTCAATAGAGGTTTTGATCAAAAGCTGTAATGTCGTAACCATCCAATCTATACTTACCAACCGCCGTTATATTGTGAAACAACGGTATATGCTCCTGCAGAAGCCACAAGTTAAAGAAGTTCACTTTTAGTTTTTAGAAAAACATGTTTTATTTGTGATGTCATTTAAAAGCACTACACAGTGACATCTTAAAGTGTAATACTACGACATCGACTATTGTGAATAAGTTTGCTATGGTTAATGGGATGAGTAGTTCCTTCACTCGTTCCAAAAAAGAATGAACACATTCTTGTACCTATGCTTTTTATACCATTTTCCTTTTTTGTTCTGCTGAATCAAAAGTTGTATGGATGTGACTTCTTTGACGAACGATTGCCTTGGTTGGAGGCATAAAACTCTATATAATGTTTTTACAAAATGTCAATGGAGCAAATGTCCTACCGGAAACAGAACTGTTGAAAAAGGTGGCAGTGACTGTTGCGCTACATAGCAGCAGGCGTTCCACCGAGGAACCACGGTGGTCGAGTCATTGATGTTCCCACCACTGTCATCGGTGTTCCATCAACAGGACATTGTCGGAGTATAATCTGATAATTGAACCATTGTTTCTTACATTTTGAAAACAAATGTTGTTTCTCTTTCTTCGCAGCAAGATGATGTAAGACATATTTTGGGCTGTGGTTGGAGTGGTTACTAAACCTGCAGACATATCGATAATTAAAACCGTTTCTAATTGCTGCCCTTTCCGATTGCACCTACATTACACTGTGTTTAATCAGCCAATCGCTTTTATCAAAGCAATTCACCCATGAAGATACAACCCTGAGATTGCAGAAGTGCATACAGTTGTACTCAGAAGTAAACTAACCCTTAAAGACACCTTGTACCCACGTTTCCTTTGGGGCTTGATAGTTAAGGTTCAAGTCACTGATGGAAGCTTTACACCACATTTATAGCTCCTCTATTCCTGGCTGGAGGGGGTGGTAATAATGGATGAGGCTCCAGAGCCTGTAGCTGCAGCCTGCGGAGGGCCAGACCGGGGCTGGCCCGCATGCTGACACAGCGTCTACAGCCAGCTCACTGGAGCTCTGGTTTATTTAGGACCTGGGCCTTGTATATTTAATGAATGGCTGTCTTAGAGAGGAACAGAGAGGGATAGAGAAAGGAAAGAGACAGAAGGTTATTATCATTACTCTACCACTGTAATCAGAAGAGAGGCTGTTGCCATGGAGAGAAAAAAAGCAAGACATATGCAAATAGCCTGTTCATTGCCCCGTAAGAGAGAGAGAGCGAGAGAGTGAGCTAGAGCGAGAACGAGCGCTACACCAGGGTTAGTGCTAGTCGGCAAGAAAAGGGAGAGATCAGTAGAACCAAAGGATAGACCAAAGAGCAGAAGATGAGTCGTATCACTGCAGCAGCTGGATGCTAAGTCAATGCAGGATATTCAATCATATCCTATCCTGCTACAGGTGACCAGGTACATAACTCCAGAGAACAATGACTTTAGCTACTAGTGCATGTTGAGTTCACTGAGTAAGATTCTATTCCGACGCCCGACACACACACCAAGACCTCAAGAATCCCCAAAGACGACATCACAGACCTGGCTTTGGAGTGTGTGTGTGTGTGTGTGTGTGTGTGTGTGTGTGTGTGTGTGTGTGTGAGTGAGTGAGTGTGCATGTGTTTATGATTTCTCCAGAATGACTGTATTGACCAAGCCATGTTGAAGCCCGACTTTGATCTGCATATACACAGGTGTGTGTGTTTTTGTGTGTATGGTTTGTATGTGTCTGTCTGTGTATGTGTAAATGTACGTGTGTGTGTGTGTGTGTGTGTGTGTGTGTGTGTGTGTGTGTGTGTGTGTGTGTGTGTGTGTGTGTGTGTGTGTGTGTGTGTGTGTGTGTGTGTGTGTGTGTGTGTGTGTGTGTGTGTGTGTATGAAGGGTGGGTGTGGCTGAGGAAGTAGGGCAGTTGTCTGAGTTCTGTGTGCTTGAGAGGGGGCGTGTATCAGGGTCATTGTCTGCTGGGGGAGTGTATCAGGGTCATTGTCTGCTGCTTGAGAGGGGGCGTGTATCAAGGCCAGCTGATTGTCTGCTGATTGAGAGGGGGCGTGTATCAAGGTCAGCTGAGTTTCTTCTGCTTGAGATGGGACGTGTATCAAGGTCAACTGCGGGTCTGTGTCTAGAGGGGACGTGTATCAAGGTCAGCTGAGGGTCTGTGTTGAGAGGGGACGTGTACCAAGGTCAGCCCAGTGTCTGCTGCTTGAAAGAGGACGTCTATCAAGGTCAGCTGATGGTCAGCTGCTTGCTTGTTCGGATTGCAAGATGCTTCCTGGAGAGCCATTCATGAACGATATGGTTAACAACAGCCATTGTATCATCACAGCCTGAGTGTGTGTGTGTGTGTGTGTGTGTGTGTGTGTGTGTGTGTGTGTGTGTGTGTGTGTGTGTGTGTGTGTGTGTGTGTGTGTGTGTGTGTGTGTGTGTGTGTGTGTGTGTGTGTGTGTGTGGTCACACACAGGTGCAGTATGTTGACAGTGTGTAAATGATTTTCTAAAGGAGATGCGTCAGACCACATGGTCAGCCCAGAGTGTAAAAGAGACGGAGAGACAGTAAGGAGGCAGAGAGACACCAGAAACCAGACGTCTGGGGTCAAGAGGCCGTCCTCTGAGGTCCACGACTTATGAGCGGCTCCTGGCTCTGCCTCCCTTGTGTTGAACTAACAGAGTCTGGACACAGACTCTGGACCCAGAGTCTGGACAGAGGGTCCCTGCTCATGGTGGACTACCTTGATGGTGATAGTTGAGTGGGGAGACACTAGCTCTGGAGGTAGAGCGGGTTGACTTGTAACCGGAAGGGCGCTAGTTCGATCTGAGGCTCCTCCTATTTGAGTGTCAAGAGGTCCCTGAACAAGACACTGTGATTGGCTGTTGCCTTGCATGGTTTAAACACACGCTGTCAGTGTGAGGATAAACCTGGCTGTAAATCGCTTTTGAGTGAAGCGTCCAGAAAATGTAAATGAGATATTTACCTAGGATTGTGAGAACCTTGTTTCTGTACATTATTTTTGCAGGAAATACCTAAAAAAACGATGTTATGACCCTGTCCCATGTACGGGTTGAATGTGTTTGAGACCCTCTCTCTGTTCATGCTTCCCTGTTACGTTTGTGTGATTGTATGAGTTGATAAGTGTTGAGTTGTGATTGGTTGTATGTGTGACGTGGTACCTGCTGATTGGCTGGCCAGGTGTCAGTTGGTCTGAAGACCAATCGACCTCACAGGGCCTCGTCCAAAGATTTACAACTGCGTTTTATGTTGTTAAAAACACAAGTGTGTTTTGTGTTTTTTACTGACGTGAGTGTGAGAAGGGAGTTTGAATCCCCAGTGCTGGGCCTGTTTGTGTCTGTTTGCCTGTATGTGTCTGTGTGTGTCACGGCCTGTGTATGTTTGTGTGGCTGTCTGTCGGCTTAGCTCAGGAGGTAGAGGTCTTGTAACCAAAAGGTTGCTAGTTCGATCCCCAGCTCCTCCTAGCGGAGTGTTGACGTGTCCCTGAGCAAGACACTTAACCGTAACTGCTCCTGACGAGCTGGCTGTCACCTTGCATTGTTGCCTCTGCCGTTGGTGTGTCAATGTGTGTATTAACCGATGTAAGTCGCTTTGGATAAAAGCGTCTGCTAAATGTCCTAATTGTGTGCGTCTGTCATTGCGTTTACATGCAGAGTCATTATCGGATAAAGATTTGAAAAAGACCTCAACCAGACTTTTAAAATGCATGTAAACCTTTACCCGATCTACTTCGGACCGAAATCGGTGCATGAACGGACAAGTGAGATTGGATAAGAACACCTAGATAACTCGATTTAGTCCGATCTCTACCTGCATGTTTACCCGCATCGTATCTCGTATCGGATTTCGCATTCTGCGCATGCTCGAGATCTTGAGGCCGGGGGACGTGAGCCGGAAGTAGAAGGAGACGTAGTCATGTTGTTGTCGCCATAGACATATAAACAAATCTTATTTCTTTATAAATATAAATATTTAATTATTTCTTTATATGTTTATGGTTGTCACCGTCGGAAAACGAGAAACGGCGATTTATTTAAAAAGGTGACGCAGAAGATGGAGGAAGCCAAGGCTGAATTTAAAGTAGGCCTATATGTTTTCTTAAACGTTGGTCATCAATGAGGTTGTAAAGTAGTAACTTCTGGCACATCTATCAAAATAAATGCCTTTTTATCTGACGTGTATACAATCTTTATTCATTCATTGCGCAACAACCGAACTGACGGAGATATTCTCTGATATTATGAATCTTCAAGACTGCGTCGGGTTCTCGGACTCTCTGGTACTTTCACAACAAAGACTCGTAGTGGGGGTTATCTCAGCCATGGTGGAGAAGGAATTGGGGGAAGGAACTTTGGCTTTGACTCTCTGAAGTCCAGATTGAAACGCTACATGGAGGAGAAAGGGATTGTTGCCGCATGCGGGACAGCTGTCAGTTCATTTCGGGTCCATGCAATTTCTCAGACGCTCCATTGTTCCGACCTCTCGGTCGTATGCGGACTCCTCCAGCTGGACTCCTCCCGCTGCTCCGCCGCTGGAGGAGTCCTCATACGGCCGAGAGGTCGGAACATTGGATCGTCGGAGAAATGAGATGGACCCGAAGTGAACTGACAGCTGTCTACTGAAAACATCTATCTCGAATGCCGCCTGAGTTTGTTGTTTTTATGGGACGTAGGGGTGAACCGGAAGTGGCTCTATAACCACTTGTTGAAAGGGCTACAGCTCCACCTAGGGTAGCGGATTCAGCCATGCTCCGGCCATTATCCGATCTCTTAAAGGCCATGTACGTTCGGATAATTGACACGGCCCGTTCGAGTAGCAATATCGGTATGAGGCTTAATCCGATCTAGCTTTCCCATGTAAACACACTGAGTGTTAGTCAGGCCTGTGTGTGTCCGTGTGTCTGTGTGTGTGTCTGTGTTAGTCGAGCCTGTGTCTGTGTGTCTGTGTCGGGTCTGTGTGTGTCGGACATGTGTGTGTCTGTGTGTCTGTGTGTTTGAGGGGGGGAGCTGCAAAAGAATGGCATGCATTGTTGACTCCCGAAGGGTGTCTACCATGGGGAGTTCACTCGCAGAATGCACACCATGTACCCAAGGGGCCAGGACACAAAATGCGATCACACTGCCATCACACGGAGCCCCGCCAGACACTCAGACCCTATCCCTCAGGAAGGGCGGGGTTGGATGATAGCGTTATGGTTGGATGGATGCTAACTGGGAGAATGTGCAGGTTTACAGTTGGTTTCATCACAGTAACCAGTCAAAGGTTGAGGACTTTTCCAACTGCTTTCCACTGCTGATCATCAGTCCTTATGTGTGCCCCCCTTCACCCCTGTCCCCAGTTGGCCCCTACTGGCCCCCAGGCCTTGGGATATGGAGACGTTGGTGTCAGAGACAGGTCGACAGGGGGAGGAGGGGGGCAACGCAGGATGAAAGGAGGTTGAAGGTGAACACCAGACAGACAGAAAGAAACAGAGGTTGTGAGAGCCATTCATTTGGGAACAGTCTGGCATTCTGAGGTTTCCTCTCTCTCTCTCTCTCTCTCTCTCTCTCTCTCTCTCTCTCTCTCTCTCTCTCTCTCTCTCTCTCTCTCTCTCTCTCTCTCTCTCTCTCTCTCTCTCTCTCTCTCTCTCTCTCTCTCTCTCTCTCTCTCTCTCTCTCCCTCCCTCCCTCCCTCCCTCTCTCCCTCTCTCCCTCCCTCCCTCCCTCCCTCCCTCACCTACGGTCCAGGTGTTGACCAGCCGTCTGCAGAGGAAGGGGTCGAGGTGCCAGTGGACGCCGGGCAGTACAGTGATGTAGAAGACCTCGTGTCCCAGCGCCGCCGACAGCAGGAAGAGGACGTAGAGAGGCCAGTTCCTCACCTCGTACCGAGGCCTGACCCCGCCCTGCGGGAGAGGGAGGGAACAACATCTGAGCAGGCATGACGCTAGCAGGAAATACACGGCCTGGGCTCCACTTGGCTCACTAGTGCCCCGAACAAAGTGAACAATAGATAGGGCCCTGTTTAGGGAAGAGGTATAAGGGGAACCTGAAATCCATCTAGGGGATTCATAGTGCGGGGGTCTGCTCAGCTCAGGAGGTAGAGTGGGTTGACTTGTAACCGGAAGGTTGCTAGTTTGATCCCCGGCTCCTCCTATATGAGTGTCGAGGTGTCCCTGAGCAAGAGGCCTCACCCTGACTTCCCCCGACCAGTTGGCTGTCGCCTGGCATGGCTGCCTCAAGGGTTGTTGTGTGAATGTGTGTATGAACCGTTGTAAACCACTTTGGATGAAAGCGTCTGCTAAATGCCCTAAATGTAAATGTATTGGCCACAAAAACACATTGACATGAAGAACCCATGTATGCCAGACCATCTCTACTGGATGGATCTCATCACTATTGGATTGAGTCCGGGAATAAGTCTGCTTCAGTTGGCAAAGGGGAGCGATTAAAAACCCTGCAAGAGATTACAGACACACGTTGTTGTGGAACATAGTATTTGTTTGGTCAGCATCCAGTGAGTCACCACTGTCTCGGGCCCAGGATGGGGGTCAGATTGAGGTTCAGGCTGATGTTGATGCATGCTGACACCCCATGTAGTAGACTGTCGAATAGGACCGCTAAAAAGGCCAGCCTCTGTGTCGTGTGCTCTCTCATTCAGCTTTCAGATGTTAAAGTCGACATATTATACCACAAGGTGTGAGCAGAGGCGGAGTCGCCCGTCGGGACGATCGGGAGATTTCCCGTTTGGCCGGCCAGCCAGCGAGGTCAGGTGGACCGGCCCACAATTGTTGTGAGCGGCCTGCAAAGTCAGTTGGACCGGCCCACAATTATTATGAGCGGCCGCGAGACGTCTGCAAGCCGGCCCTGAGCATAATTTAATCCCCCTCAAGACCCTTCAAGAGTGAAAATTCCCGAAATATACAATATAAGTCAAGTGAACATCCAACCAATATTTATACCACTTGCTTACTCTCTGTCTCATTCATGTTTTTTTGTATTTCATTTTTTTTACTTCATTTAATTCGTCATTATTCAGGCGTTACAGAACTTTCATGGTCATAAATAAAAAATATGAACTAGAGTTTACTGTCATTTCTTTGTTCTTGAATTGACGTAGAATGGAGCAAAGACTCCTGGGATTGGGAAATGCAGGTCAAGTCCATTTTCGGAAATGTAGGGGGATATTTGAGCGGCCCCACGTCTAATGGCATGACCCTAAAGATGCGTCAGACAGAGAAAGCGAGTAAGTTTGTGGTTGCTTGCTTGTTGTGGCACTCATGGAAGGCAAGAAGAGAAGGGAGAAAGGAGGGGCTGAAAAGGCCAGAATAAAGAAGAAGCGGATGCTGGAGGGGGATGCATCTAAGTGCTCAAAAATAAGGGATTTATTCCGAAGTCAGGCATCAACGAGTCGTGCAGGTGAATTGACAGAAAAACAGTTAGCCAGAGCTCAATCATTGACGTTATTGCTAGGCGGGAGCTAGCACAAGCTGCTAGTCAAATGTGTATGTGCTGGCTGGTATATTTCAAACGAATTAATGACTTAACTGATCTTTCTCTTTTAATGGATGGAGAATATGTTAACAGATTTGTAACATGTAGGCCTATCTGCCTAGCCCACGTTGAAATAATTTTGATGTTGAATGTTGATGGCGCAATGGTTGAAATAAACAGATTTATTCTACTTCATTTAAGAATGCTCGATTCTGATTGGCTGGGAGGGGTGCATTAATCCGGCATATTGCCCGCTGACTTGTCGGTTCTACTTGCTGCTGACTGAGCACAGTAGATCAATACGCCGCTTGTATCGTTTTCTATCACATACATTTCCAACATGAGGTCCATAGTAAAAAACCAAGGAGTGCATGTTTGATCGATCGTCATTAAAACTGACTTGATACAAATGTAGCAACTACGTTATTAAACTAGTGATCAGATCCAGCCTAGTGTGGTTGCTATAGAAACGAGGCCGGCGCGAAGTAGAATAAACGGAATAATCACCTCAAGGCAGGGCAATAAACAGTTTGATATGCCCGGCTCGCGGAAGGTTACCGCCCTCGACTTCGTCTCGGGCGGTAAGCCGTCCACGAGCCGGGCATATCAAACTGTTTATTGCCCGGCCTCTCGGTGATTATTCCTTACTTATTTCATACAAATCATAAAAGCCTCTCCCTGTGTCATTGTGTGTGCGTGTTTACGAGGTGCTTGCGGGGTTCTTGATTGACCGATTTTCGATATTATTATACGAATATTGAATAGTATTTTTGCCAGAAATGCACATCCCCGATTAATACCAGTATAAATGGGGAGGGCCGGGCCGGGGAGAATTTTCCCGGTGGCTATTAGTGTCAGGGCCGTGCAGAGACCCTTTGAGGGGCAGGGGCTCAAATTCCAAAAAGGGCAAATGCAAAAAACACTACTGTCAGAGACACTGAGACAGAGTTGACATGAAACGGATTTGGCCATGTCATGTGGCCAAGTAGTTACTACAGAGTATACAGATTCAATATAACGATCAGTGGCGGCTGGTGATGGCCACTTTTACCTACTATTCATTCAGATTCATTGCCTACATCCTTACTTTTAGGGCCTGGACAAGCTTACACTGCATATACAGACCTACTTTATGGCCATTCCTACAGCCATTGCTATTTGACCCATTGTTGTTATTCTGATATTGAGACAAATAATGATCACTGTCCTATAGCATCCATTTTTTGAGTCTCAATGTCTTCAAATGCAGTTAGAAATATGGGACGGTCGCTTCATTTTGTTTATATGCTACAGGCCGAAATTAATATGTAACTTACTTGCTCCTTTTAATAACATTGCTTGGGGAGTCCAATTCCTCCACTGAAAAGGGTGGAAAGTGCTTACTACTCTCTGCTAGTTAGCGATCTATCTATCCTCTACATAGTCAGGTTCACTATGTAATGTCGCCAGCATTTTGTGGAGAGTATCAAAACTATACATTTTTGGAAACTTTATTGTGTAAGCAATCAGAAAAATAATGTTTCCATTTGCCCTGATACCTATATGCCCGCCATCTTGGATTTTACAATCCAAGGCTGCCGTGAAAAGGGTTTTCGTCAATATCTCAGCTTCTAAATAACCTAGAGCTTTTATTTTGAGAGCTGAACTACCATTTTCAGGGCCAAGGAATCCAATGGTAACAAAATAAATTAGCTAGATTCAACCTAAAACTTAATTGACTGAAATTTGTAGTTTTATTGAATGTTTTACAAGTGATCAATCATGAACGTTCCACTAAGTTAATGTCCATTAAGAGCCAACATGCTCCTCATGACAGAAATGTCTTTAATGTTTAAGGCAATCAAGGAGTCTTTACCTATCATCACTATCATCGTCATCATCAGTTTCATACTTATTCTGTTTGTCCTCATCCTTCTGACACGCACTGCCGCACTGGCAAAGATCGGTGCAGGATAAGTTGTTTTGTCTGCAAGAACATCTGGCAGAAGAACAGTCTCTTTTGCATTGACAGCTAACCATCTCAATGATGGCCTTTGGATGTGGAAGGGCATCTGTCATCGTTGGTTTCAGCTGGCTATCAGACAGTACAGATGTACAGTTACATTAGAGTTTGACCTCTGGGGACCAGTAGAGCCAAGGAACAGGAACAAGGGGAGAGAAAGGACTTTAACTTCTGGTACCATTATGTAAAAAATGTTTTAAACATATTATCAACTTCTTGGTAACATGCGGTAGCCATTCTGCAGGGGATCCATCTGAGAATCTTGCAGAGCAAAGCTGGCCTGTCCCCACACTCTGGCTTGGATATGGACTCTCAGGACATGTTGTCTCAGAGCTCCAAGGGTAGGAGGTAGCTTATCACTTTCTGCCATATGCTTGCAGAAGAGATGCCATCCTAATTCGGAGATGGTCTTGACGTAGATGCCTTTGGGGGAGTAGGCTGCACAGACGAAGCTAGCCAGAGTGGCCAACATAGTTTCGGTCACTTCTTCCTCTGTTGAAAGGATCTGCAGTGAACTGATTACATCTTTATCTGCCTTCATGTAGACTTGCAGCCAGGTTGCTTTGCCTATACGTGAGAACCTTCCAGTGTTGTCAGCGCCAGTGAACGCATGGAAGGCTGGCAAAGCCTTTGCTCTTTCTGACCCTATTGCTCTCCATATTGGCTCTATCCCCATAACCCCAGAGGCCATGGAAATGGACGTGTTCCTCAGCATGAGGTCATAGTTTGCTATGACCAATATCTGTGTCTGGGGAGAAGAAAACCATCTTTGCATCCGGTGGGTTTCACTGCGATGCCAGCACAGCCTGGTAGATCAACAGTGTGTCTGCTTCTTCATGATTGTTGTCCTGGAACACCAAGTCTTTGTTGCTCCTGGTAAGCCCTGATGAAGAGGTGATGGTCTTTTGGATGTACTGTTGTACTCTAAAGTCTTTGCAGCAAGATAGTTGGTCAGGTCAGCCTTCGTCTTGTCATGTAAAAGGAACCTGCTCATTGGGATGTGTTTTATGTTTGTGTCAACTCAGACCTGATGCTGGATTGGTGCTCTTCCTTGCCTTCTTTTATCCCTGGTAGCACTCTTCAGAGAATCATCCCTGCAAGTGTCAAACACAAGGATGAATTCATCATAATCTCGTGTGAGGGACATCAGCCTGTCGTTGAAGCATTCACTGAGATGTTTGACTGTCACTATGGTAGCTGGTTTCTTGGCCATTTTCTGCAGAAGAACCATTGCATCTACCAGGGCTATCTTGCGACTTGGAGCATCTGGTGTGGTCTCCAGGGCCGGCGCTCGGCATAGGCAACCTAGGCGACCGCCTAGGCGACCTGGTGGCGGCCTTAATTAGTCAAGCGCGGGAGCAATTGCCAGGGCGCCCCGAAACCGTCACCGCAGTAAGCAGGACAATGCGACAACCCCCCCCCCCCCCCCCCCCCTCTCGGAAGACCTATCCAGGGCGCAAGTTGAATTTGAGTCGCCTAGGACGCCTTAACGGCCAGCGCCGGCTCTGGTGGTGTCCATCCCATTTTCTGGCTGCTGATCTTCCTGTGGAGTTTCTTCTGTAGCGAACTTGTTAAGGAGGTGGATAAACTTTGATTTGTCCAGGCCAGTACCATCAGTCTGCCATATAAGTCCTTGGTCTCCTTTAGATCCGCATTCTTGTCTCTTGAGTTTTACTCTGATTTTCTTGTTTGCAGACATGAACATCTTTTTGTCTGGTGCCAATGAGCTGACATCTCCATTAATTCGCTCTGAAAATTAGTCTTCATATTGCTTTTGACCAGTCACATCTGCATTCAAGATCTTTCCATATTTCAGTATGGCTGCCTTGATCTTGTGAATAACATCATGCATCTTCTTGACAGCACTTGGCCAAAGGTCATGATGCTCTCTGGTTTGGTCAGGTTCCAAGTCAAACTGACTCTTGAACTGTTTTGCAATACGGAAGGGTTCTGGTGTGACCAAGAATAACCTCTGTCTAGCATTGCCATTGTTTGGGCGGCCGACGTGTCCAGAATGAATGAATGTTGGGCACTCTGGCTAGCTTCGTCTGTGCAGCCTACTCCCCAAAGGCATCTACATCAAAACCATCTCCGAACTACGATGGCATCTCTTCTGCAAGCATATCGCAGAAATCAGCTACCTCCTACCCTTCATGCTCTGAGAAAACATTGTGAGTTTGGGGACCGGCCAGCATTGCTCTGCAAGATTCTCATATGGATCCCCTGCAGAATGGCTACCACAAGGAGTACGAAAGCCAGCTGAAACCAACCATGACAGATGCCCTTCCAACTCCGAAGGCCATCATTGAGATTGTTAGCTGTCAATGCAAAAGAGAAAAATAACTTATCCTGCACCGATCTTTGTTAGTGCGGCAGTACGTGTCAGAAGGATGAGGGACACACAGAACAAGTATGAAACTGATGATGACGATGAAATGTAAAGACTCCTTGATTGCCTTAAACATTAAACATATTGAAGTTGTTGTTACTATACCTTAAACACATGTAACCATACCTTAAACAAAAGCGCTGCTTTGTAGTTTAGTTGCAATTGTGCAACACACTTGCTCCTTTCTGCAACACAATTGCTCCTGCTCACTGAAACGACCACTTTGAGGAACACGGTAGGATTTGCACTGACTGTTGGCATCTTTGAGACTTTGTTTTGGTTCTCGCCATCTTCTTACGTTACACTCCGTGACCCCGAACTTCTTGGCAGCTTGGCAGTTGTTACTTGACTCTGCCTTATTGACGACCATTATTTTTAAATTGGCATCCTAGCTCCTCTGCTGTTGTTGATTGACCTGACCCACTTTTGAGCCACTTGTCTCTAAATGGCCAGCCTGTCTTTAAACACCGGTAACGGTCTGGTTGTTAAGGACGCTGGACTACTTCTTCCCGGAACCAATTTCTGGCGCCACCTGCGGCCGCGAATGTGTATTGACATTTAAAGGGAGAGGCGAAGAAGCGAAGCTGCGCTCTGAATACTAGACCCCGAATATAAGACAACCCGACTTTTTCACACCTATTTCGTGGGGAAAAAGCCTGTCTTATGTTCGGACCTATACGGTATTTGATTTTTTTGGTTGTTGTGAAAACATGCGTTCTGTGGAACTGAAACAGTGAATATGGAAGACTGCAGTGTTTTATATAAAGTAGACTAGTGTGTTGCTGCTGATCTGAAAGTGTATTCATATGTGTATCATATTCAAGTGTGTATCATTTTGGCATCAGAGTGACATTTTCACAAGGGATTGTTAGGTTTCGTTAGAAGAGTTTCAATTTGACATTGATGTGAATGGTATATTTCTCAGTGTTGTGTCTTATTTGCTTGCCTGTTGAGTTTTGACACAATGAGCCAAGATTTTCAAAATGTGTTCAAGCAATTGAAAAAAACTGTAATAGGCATTAACTTAGTGGAACGTTCATGATTGATTACTTGTAAAACATTCAATTAAAACTAGAAATTTCAGTCAATTAAGTTTTAGGTTGATTCTAGCTTATTTATTTTGTTTCCATTGGATTCATTGGCCCTGAAAATGGTAGTTTAGCTGTCAAAATAAAAGCTCTAGGTTATTTAGAAGCTGAGATATCGACGAAAACCTTTTTCACAGCCGCCATTTTGTAAAATCCAAGATGGCGGCCATATTGGACTTGAGGAAAATGGAAACATTGTTTTTTTGGGGCCGTATTCACAAAGGATCTTAGGGCTAAAAGTAGGTCCTAACTGGCGAATTTAGGAGTAACTCCTAAAAATAATGGGCGTGTCACTCTTAAATTTAGGACTCCTAACTTTTTTCACTAAGAGCAATTCACAAAGTATTTTAGGACTAAAAGTAGCACCTAAGTCTAGGAGAGCTTTAAAGTCCTCAAGAGGACTCCTAACTCAGTAAGACCTATTCAGAAAGAATCTTAAAATGCCTGCGAGATGAAATGTTAGGGTATTCAACTTATTGTGGAGTTAATGCGCGATGCAATAACATCCCCGACTAACAGGAATAATCCGATTAGTCCCGAAATAAAATGTTATAAAGTTATAAAGTTATAAAAATATATATACAACTTATAAAAAATAAAAATAATTGCACCATCAAAAGACGAGGACGTGTTCGTCAATAGGAAGAAAGTGCATTCCATCAACACGCAGGTTGTTTTTGATGCAAATTTTAACATAGCCTACTGGATGTTGTTACAAAGTGGCCTGGATCTTCAGCTACCCATGATTCGCGCATTTTAATGGTGAGCGGTCTGAGGCAGCTTTTTGAGATGTACCAGTTGGGTGTCACTTGCTGGGTGACAGTGACTATCCATGCAAGACGTGGCTCTAGACACCCTACCTCAATCCACAACCGGGAGCACAGTTAAATGTAAGTGATTACGCAGATTACGCTTAGTCCTATGCGTAAAACACATCGTATTGGCTCTTTGCGAGCACACAAACATACACGAAATGTTGTGGAGAGAGGAATTGGGCAGATGAAACGTCGGTTTCATGTCCTCCACGGCGAAATACGCCTCACCCCAGAGAGGGCAAGCACAGTAATCACTGTATGTGCCATTCTACACAACCTCTGCAAGCGGAGGAACATTCCACAGCCAGACGACGATGATGATGATGATGATGGCGATCAACATTACAAGGAATTTGGCCGTGTGGAACCGAGTGGACAGGCATTTAGGGATCACTTTGAAAACACATTTTAGGTAAACACCTTGGCACAAATCAGTCAACACTTGGGTAGTTCGTAACATTTATTTTCTTTTACGTATTTTTATTGTTTGCTTTCTCTCTCTCTTGAACGTGCAGGCTACAACGTCATTATCGTGGTCTGCACAAAATTGTCATCATGCGTGTATTCTGCTAACTGCACTATAACTACTTAATAGGAATTCATTTCTAGCCTGGGCTATTTCCTTGTTTTTCGGTGATTCAGTGGGCTCGTCTGAACAACCAATCACCGAACTGACAGCTTCTAAACTCGTGCACGAGAATTGACGTAATCCATAGCAACGGCGCGTCACTCTTAGTTCACTCTTTGTGATTTATCCTTAGTAAGAGTAGGTCTCAGCGGCTTTGTGAATAACTTTTAAGAAAAAACTCCTACGTAAAATGTTTTAGCGCGAGTTAGGAGGTTTCCAAAAATGTATAGTTTTCATACTCTCCACAAAAAGCCAACGGAAGTTCAAATCCAAACATAATGAACCTGACTAACATGTAGGCTAGTTGTGTTGCGTGATTGCTGCTGAGGGAGGTAGCCTATTTGATTGATTCGCTGAATTGTCCAATCATGTGGTGATCACAAAAAAGAAAAGCGATACCATTGGCCTGGGGCGCACAGTGGTGCGACCCGAGGGCGAGTTTTCTTGTGCCAATTAAAAGCTGTCACTGCTTGATAGACAGCAAAAAGTTAGCGAGCTTACATTGACTTCCACATGGCCGGCGCCCCTGACTTAGCCTAGCCCAAATCATTGAAGTTCAGACGCATTTAAATGGTTGCTGGCAGTAACAAGTAAATCACACAATTAAACGAGGATCATCGCTGTATATTTTTGTTGATTTATTTCGTATTGATAAAAGTTGATGATAGTTGGCAGATATTATCAAGTGAATATTTCACTTGATAATTGAGGGGCGGCGCCCTAGCGCCCTCTATTGACCCACCGCCACTAACGATGTATGCTTTCCCTTTGCAATTTCAAAAGGTTTCCCAGATAGGTTAGCTGTATAGCTAGCTGGTAGGTTATATAAAATAAACCGAGTGGTAGCCACTTTCACTGGTCAATTAAAACGATGCTTGTTGAAAAGCTTTTGCTGGCAAATAGGCCTATACTTCAAAATGACACTACAAAACGAGATAACTGTTAGTTTATTTAGCATTATCAACTTAATGGTTTTGGAAACAACTGTCTGTGTCTGACTCTGTAGTGATCTTACCCTGTGTTGTACCGTCTCTCGAAACAACAAGCGCATCTTGCAGGCAGGCAAAGGTGAAAGGTCACGTTGATAGCCTATGACGTCACCCAGCGGCAGCAGCGCACTGAGCGCCGGTAAACGAGGCTGCAAAGTACAAACTTTACTTCTATATTATTACTTTTAGACATTTTTATTCTCGAATAATTGATGCACATGCTAATGTTTAATTGTTCATGTGTAATTTTACAAAGCATTGAACATTTAAATGACCACTCAAAAGGGCACTTTGGTCCTTCTGAGGGAAAAGGGCAGGGGCTCGGGCACCCATAGCCCCCCCCCTCTGCAAGTGCCTGATTAGTGCCCCACTCCGCCCCTGGGTGCAAGTTTGATTAGCCGTTACAAGCCGTTTTGAAAATCTGCCTCTTCTGACATCACAAGTGGCCATGTCCACCTAGATGTATGATGGATAGATGAGCAACGTTTGCTACAGTCCACTGGGTAGGCTGGTAGACTGATCTATCCAGCACACACCTGGTGGTATAATATGTTAACTCTAGCTATTGTGTACTAAGAAAGATGGTGGTAGATTATCTCCCGGTAGGAGACAAAATCATGGCTTGATACCATCATGAAATGATGGAATCAATCACATGGAATGATTACATGCGGTACCTCGGCTCTCTCCATTATCCCACTCCCTGTGTCTGACCATCACTTTGTAGCTTTTTCTCTCCCCTTGAAGTCCTCCCCCTCCCTCCTTCCTATTCCTCACATAGTTACTTACCACCCACTGTTACCTGAAAACTCTCTCCCTCTACGTTTACCTCAACTGTCCTGTCTTCAGTACCATTCTCTCAACTGTCCACAGAGGAAGCCTCCGACAACATGCTATCCTCCCTCTGCTCCTTCTTGGACTCCCACTGTCCCTTCCACTCCAGACCAGCGCAATCCTCGCCCATCCCGCCTTGGCTGTCAGAATCTTTGCATGCTTATAGAGCAGAGTTGCAGGCGGCTGAGAGGAAATGGAAGAGATCAGACTGCCCTTATGACCTATCATACTACCTTTAGCTTCCACTCAGACCAATCTGCCTTCTACCGGACCGAAAACTAACTCCTCCACCTCCAATCCCAGGAAACTGTTTTCCATGTTCTCTTCCCTCCTCACCTATCCCCCCTCCCCTTCCTTCATCCCTCACTGCTGATGACTTTGTTACATACTTTACCCAGAAGCTGAAGGACATCAGCTCCCCTTTTGCCCCAGCCACCATCCTCCCTCACCCTATTCCGACCTCTGTTTTTACCCACATTATTCCTCTCTCCTCAAAAGATGTAAACAGAGTAGTTCCGTCCAACCATGCCACCACCTGCCCCCTCCCCTTATCACCTCCTCCCTCACTTCAGGCCTTGTTCCAGCATCCTTCAAAACTGCCGCATAAAGCTGCTCCTCAAGAAACCGACCCTTGACAACACCGACATTCACAACTACAGACCGATATCTCTTCTTTCAATCCTTTCTAAAACACTAGAACTTGCCATTGTTAACCAACTGTCCTCCTGTCTGTCACACAACAAGCTGCTTTACCCTCATCATTTAGGTTTCAAGGCCGCACACTCCACTGAGACAGCTCTCTTTGTGACTGAGTCACTCCGTGCTGCTAGAGCCTCGTCCCTCTCATCGATTCTCATTCTCCTCTACCTGACCGTGGCGTTTGACACCGCGAACCACCAGATCCTCCTCACCACTCTCGCCGAACTCGGCATTGCTGACTCTGCGCTATCCTGATTCACATCCTATCCTACCTGACGAATTGCACCTTTCGGGTCACATGGAATGGCTCCTTGTCCAAACCCTGCACTCTTGACACTGGTGTCCCTCAAGGCTCTGTACTGGGACCCCTTTTGTTCTCCCTATATACCAGATCCCTAGGCTCTGTAATCACATCACAGATTTTCCTATCACTGCTACGCTGACAACACTCTGCTATTCCTCCCTTTCCCCTCCTCCGACAAGACCCTGATTGCAACATGCATCTCAGAATGTCTGGCAGATGTCAGCACTTGGACGACTACCCATCACCTGAAGCTTAACCTCAACAAGAATGAGCTCCTACTAATGCAAGGGAAAGATGCCCTCACATGCCGCTTTCACACCAAAAAGAACCGAGAGCCAGTTCCGGGCTGGTGCTAGGGCCAGTTCCAAACTGGTTCCAGCCTTACCCCAGTTAAGAACCGGTTGGTTTCACACCGGCGAGAGCCAGCCACGGAGCCGGCGAGAGCAACGTCATGACGTCACTGCAAACGTTTGCTTACGTCTCCGCTTTACCAGCAACCCTCGCAGTTTCAAACAACAAGAACAATGGTGGAACTTTTTCTGGACCTCGGCAGAAGACCAAAATCCAAGGAGACAGGTTGTCTCCTCCACGGTCCACTGTGATTTTGTCTTAGCGTCCATCGTTCACTTCGGTGATTTAAAAATGCCGCCCTTCGTTGGTCTTCCTGGGATAACCCCGCCCCCTGCGTAAAAGCGGTTCTCGTTCTAGCCCAGCTCTAAAGTGAGGCCAGAGTTGAACCGGTTTTTAGGGGCCGGAGCCGGTTCTTTGGCGGTGTGAAACCAAAGCCCTGGCCCTAGCTCCGAACTGGCCCGGAACCGGCCCCGATTTTGCGGCGGTGTGAAAGGGGCAACACAGACCTACTGGTCACTGTTGAGAACATCGCTGTATCTCCATCACCAAATGCCAGAAACCTCGGTGTGGTTCTGGACAATACGTTTTGCTGCTCCGCAAGCATCATTGCGATGGCCCGATCCTGCAGATTTGCCCCTACAACATCCGCAGGATCCGGCCCTTCCTCATGAGGAAAGCAGCTCAGCTCCTGGTCCAAGCGCTCGTCATCTCGCGCCTCGACTACAGCATCTCGCTCCTGGCTGGACTCCCTGCCTGGGCAATTATACCTTTGCAGCATATCCAGAACGCTGCAGCGCGCCTTGTGTTCAACCTACCGTCCCCTATGTGACCTCCCTCTTCAGGGACCTCCACTGGCTCCTTGTAGTAGCCCGTATCAGATTGAAGGATAGTACTGGCATACAAGGCAGTCAATGGGACTGCCCCTGCCTACCTCCAAGCGTTGGTCAAATCACACATCCCAGCTCGAGCGCTCCGCTCAACTACTTCCGCTGGACGTCTGGTAACGCCAACGCTAAGGGCGATGGTCTGGTAGGACCAAGTAAAAGTCGATCCTCAAAGTCACAACTCTTCTCTGATTTGGCACCGCAGTGGTGGAACGAGCTCCCTGCCACAGTAAGGATTTCAGAGTTGCACACCAGCTTCCGTAAAAGCCTTAAGACTCACCTGTTCAGAGTTCATCTAGACTCTGCACAGCCACCCTGTCCCACCCCTCATACGTGTTGTGTGTTGTGCGTCCTGGCACTTTATGAGCTTAATGTACGCACTTATTGTATGTCGTATTTAGCTATAGTACATAGTTATGTAGCATCTTATCCTAGCTATCTTTGTTGTATACGGGAAATGGGTTAACCTAGCAATTCGTAGTGCTTTGCACTTGGTTCTATGAAAATCCTTATTGTACCGACAGCGATATATTATTTCACTTTCTTATGACAAATGTACTTATTGTAAGTTGCTTTGGTTAAAGCGTCTGCTAAATGCCCTAAATGTTATAGGTCCTATGGCATGCTACTTTATGG
This sequence comes from Gadus macrocephalus, assembly GCF_031168955.1. Taxonomy (NCBI): domain Eukaryota; kingdom Metazoa; phylum Chordata; class Actinopteri; order Gadiformes; family Gadidae; genus Gadus; species Gadus macrocephalus. The sequence continues at coordinate 24,756,582 of NC_082397.1, forward strand.
ATGCTTTAATATAGATATTATCGGGCCCCTAACACAGTATTTGAAGACGTTCCCAAAATTCAGCCGTGGTGCAGAATTACAGCCACTGCAATCCAGTCGCACATTGAGCTTTCCCCAAACGTGCCGTTTTGGTATCTGTAGCTTTAATGCAAATGAGGAGGAGAGAGGCGGGTCAAGGAGGAGGGTTGGGGTGTGGCCCTGAGTAGCACGCTTCCACGGTACCATGCACTCTGTTTACAGTGGATGCATTGCAATGGCAAGGCGCACACAGCCTTTGGCCGTGTTCTGTAAATATTCTAGAACACTCCGGGTGCTCCGGTGGGAGTCCTGGTGCTCTATATCTAAATAATATCATATTATACATAGATATCTATATCATATAATATATATTATGATGGCCAAAAGCTGTGTGCGCCTCCAGACGATATCATGAATCTCAAACGACTGCGTCAGCTTCTCCGACGTCTCCACGTCCACATCAATCTGAAGTAGACTGAACCATGACATAGAGGCGGAAGGGATTGTTGCCGCGATTGTCTCCCGCCTGAGCCTCGCTGCCGAGGGATCCCCGCCTCGGCAGCGGGCAGTGCTTAGGCACCACGGGAAGTGGGCAGCGGGAAGCGGGGCTCAAGCGGAAGACATTCGCGGGCAACAATCCCTTTTTCCTCCATGTACTTCAGGGAGTCAAAGCCAAAGTTATTTTCCCCCAATTCCTTCTCAAACAAGGCTGAGATAACCCCCACTACGAGTCTCGTTCTGGAAATACCAGAGACGAGAGTCCGACGTGTTATGCGCCATAATACCAACAGCAGAACGGTTATCCAAATAACAACGAAGTGTACAACACTTACGTTACAGTCCTGGAGCTCTATATTTAAATAATATTATATAATACATATCATATAATACATATTATCATGGCCAAAAGCTGTTTGCGCCTCTAGACAATATTATGAATCACAAACGACTGCGTTGGGTTCGCCGACGTCTCTGGTTTTTCCACTTCCACATCAATCTGAAGTAGACTGAACCGCACTCTGCCGGCTGCCCGCTGCCGGGCGGTGGTGCTCTGTGGTGGTGGTGCCTCGCGGCAGCGGGCGGCGGGCAGCGAATATCTCTATTATGGCTTAGATAACACCAAATACAGTCTTGTTGAGGAAATACCAGAGACGTCAAAGAACCGACGTGTTATGCGCCATAACACCAACATCAGAACGGTTATCCAAAGAAGTGTACAACACTTGCGTTACAGTGTGTGTAATCACACACACACACACACACACACACACACACACACACACACACACACACACACACACACACACACACACACACACACACACACACCTCATTTGCGGGCCAAATTCTCTGGGCTGGCAAGGCAGAGAAAGGGGATGTGGCATCTCCCCTTATGACGACGTACGTAGAAAATTCCCAAACGGCGTGTCTGAGATTCGTTTTTTCAAAGGCGTAGCAGAATTCCTAGTGCTCTTTCTACAACCAACGAACTTTCTAGCTACTGGGGTAGCATAGGTAGGCTAGGGGAACTCATATTAATGTAAGAAACCTCAGAAAGTGAAATTTTCATGCCATTGGATCTTTAAAGGAGACATATTATACCATCAAGTGTGACTGTGATTAGCCTTACAAGCTGTTTCGAAAATCTGCCCCATATGACATCACTAGTGAGCGTGTCCACCTAGATCTGTGCTGGATGGATTAGTCTACCAGCCTACCCAGTGGACTGAAGTAAACGTTGCTCATCTATCCAGCACAGATCTAGGTGGACACGCCCACTAGTGATGTCATGGGGCAGATTTTCGAAACGGCTTGTTAGGCTAATCACACTCACACCTGGTGGTATAATATGTCCCCTTTAATGTAAATGTTACAGGTGTACATTGTTCTTACATGTTCTGACTCTCAATGCAATATATGAATTCTACCAGTAACAACACCTGGCAAGGCCTTTGATTTGATCATCTAGAGTGGTTGATAATACAGTTCAACCCTGTCACTATTGTCTCTACCTGCTACTTTCCTTTAACTGTTTAGCGAACACATGTGTTAGCCATGTCCTACAACCACAACAACATGGCAAACACATGTTTGGCATGTTATTGTGGTTGTAGAACCACAATAAAATAGCGAACACATGTTTGGCACGTTATTGTGGTTGGAGAACCACAGTCCTCATATTGGTTTGTCTTCCGCTCCGGTCAAGCTACAAGTGGACACCTTTGAGGTCTGCAGCCTGCTGTGCTTCCAGGATCTTCTAGTGCTGAAAGCCCACACTAGAACACTAATAACACTACAATCGTTCTTCAATGTGTTCTCCGTCTCATCATGCAGCACAGACACGTACATCTTTTACCATCTTGCAATTGTATAGTCATGCTTTCGTGGTAAACTCAAAGCTGCCAGTTGCTTTATGGTTAACCCTCATAATGGTTAGCAATGAGTAACATCACACACTGATCCAGAGCATTCATTCAGGTTGAGTTGAATGAATGGCAAATTTCTGGCATAGCAAAACTATTTTGGACTATTTGACTAAAGCGGGAAGCTTGTATTTTTTAATAGCCTAATAATTGTTCTTCAGGATAACGATCTATTTAGCTACAATGGAAACTCTTAAATACAAGTTACATTAAAAAGTAGCCTACCTAAGAATATTATGTCAATTTCTTTTTTTAAATGCAAAAGGAGTTCTAGCTGGGTTGCATTAGAGGTAGAGGAATGTGAATGAACCGAGAAGATCGCTGGAACAATAGCAGGCCACCAGCCTATCGGGTTGACCATCTCAAAGCAGAGCGGGATGGAGGTGGACAAACCAGAAAAGCAGGTCACACGGATCATAACGAATTCTGTTTTCGACAACTTACGTGTTCATTCCCTTTGTATCCGTTCATCTTTTGGTTATGTTCGGGAGAATTCTGCGGATGCAAGTTCTCGGACACGTTTCCATGTGTCATACCGGCCCGCTGTGTGACGGATCGCAGCGGGTGGTCCTTCCCCGTGCTCCCCCCGCTGTCCCGGGGGCCGGCGTCGGACAGAACGAGCCCGCATTGTCTCTGGAAGCGAGCGACGAGGGTCGAGTCGTTCAGGTAATCCAGCCACTCTGACATGGTGGCACCACAACACCGAGCCGGGAACTGTGTGTGAGCGTAATTGCGTCGAGAGCCCTACCGTGCAGAATGCAGAGCGAGGAGCGGCGGGACAGGTGCGTCCTCAGGAGGCGGAGCTACGGCAGGCAAGGTGCGTCCTCAGGAGCCGGAGCTACGGCAGTACAGGTGCGATATCAGGAGGCGGAGCTACTCCAGGTCAGGTGCGTCCTCAGGAGGCGGAGCTACGGGAGGACAGGTGCGTCCTCAGGAGGCGGAGTTACAGGAGGTAGAGGTGTGACCTTTAGACACAGAGGTGTTCACCATGAAGTGTGCACTTGTAAAAAATCTGAAGGAAATGATGTTGTTCGCTTTATCCAGCCAGGAGGGACTGGTGTTCAAATGAACCATTACATTTATTGAACACATTTAGCGATTAGACATAAATGACTCTTCATGGGATGGATCCATACAGTATGAAGGAGATGATCCTCCTGATGGGGTCTAGACCTGATGGTGGTGACTATGGATATGACCCCCCTGATTGGGTCTAGACATGGTGGTGGGTAGATGATCCCCCTGATGGGGTCTGGGCCTGGTACGCAAACTGCTGTGGGTCCATGGAGTCAGTCACACACCTGGGTCCTAAGGTGCTGCAGAACCAGTCTCTTGAAGGCCTTCACGATGTGAGAGATCAGCACCACTGGCCTAATCATTGAGAGAGCTGGGATGTGCTATAGGCACCGGAACAATGAAGGAGGTCTTCCACCGCTTGGACACCTTCAGCCTCAGAGAGAGGTGGAAGAGTTGTTTGAACACTCCTGCAAGCTATAAGCACCCTGGGTTTGATGTTGGGCCGAGGATGGAGGTCCTCTGCCCTGGAGGCAGGCACGGCGTTATGCCTGCCTCCTTTTCTTGAAAAACATGTTCAAGAAAAGGAGATACATATTCTGAAATGCTTTATTTATGCAATGCAGCAATCTTTGTTGATATTGATGCTTGATCCGATTTGTGTTAAAGAGCTGTTATCTTCTAGCCTGGTGGTCCTACCAGACCATCGTACCTCATTTAATTTGTTCAAAAGGTCTGGAACTGCTCAATTGACAAACGTTCACTCACTTGGAGGCGGGTGTCTGTAGAAGTTTTAAAATGATTGGATCTGCCCAGTGCCACTCTGGATCTGCCATAACCAATCGCATAGCGTTTGGTTGTGACGTATGTCATGCGACGGGACCGGCTCCTTCACCACTAACGGAGCCAGCTGGAAAATCTAACTTTTCCCGAACCCAGTGGGGAGAAGCGCCACAACATCATGGCCACCAATAAAACTCTGCAAAGCTTGTTCTTGCTCCGGCTTTAATTTATCGATTTTCGGCAGCGATCCCACAACAGACCGAATAGCTTCTCTCGTATCCTTCTCCATTGTCGTCCTCTGACTACAACTGAAACTGGCGCGCAACCTAGACGTAATCGTTCTCAGCCACTCCCTCTGTTCGCTGATTGGACCGCCAGAAATCTGGTTTCCATGGAACGCATTCATATTAAGCAGACCCAGACCTAGTACTGAAGTGAAATGAAAATTGAGGTAGTAGTAGTAGAAGTAGGTATATGGGCGGTGCCAGGCTAGTTATCTTCATGGATGACCGTATAGTAGCCTATTAGTTATTATCTCGTACAAGGCTACAATTGAATGCATCTTCTTTGTATAATAAAAAGACAAGCTCAGTCTGTTGCTAATGATATCGAAATATTGTTGAAAACTTAAAACAATTAAATAGAATTCTGAAATAATCGGCCGCTCGAATACGAGCATCACTAAACTGTGAGGGAAATATTCGATTCCTGACCACTACAGTCTATAGGCCTTGGATCTATAGAGTGCGTTGTCTCTACAACAGAGACAATAACGCAGCGATATCAACATGAGCAGTTCTTGAGAGACGGTGAAATCCGCAAGATGCTGACAATCATGGGAGAGAAGGTGATGCAGCCGCATTTAACAAAGACGTTGGAGGATAGTGCGATCTACGAGAAAGACGCAGAGAGGAACGTTCCTTCGTGCCAAGACGCGACCGAACCGGCTTGGCAGTGTAAAAAGGAGCGATCGCGGATAGGTCCGTCCTATGCACCGAAACTTTTTACAATGCAACAAAATATTTAAAGAGCATCAAGCTATTATGCACAGATATTATAACAGTATTAGTCATTTGTATTAGGTTAATTTTTAATTACATTTTTTAATTTAAGGAACACCCACAATTAGTCTGGCCCATCCACAACTGGAATCCTGGCACCGTGCCTGCCTGGAGGAGAGCATCTCTTGGAGCTTTGAGCAACCCCCTTCACGCCCTTGTCTGTGTTCACCCCCTCCACCCGGAGATGGAGGGGGTGGAGCTTAGACCCGGAGGAGGTGTAGCAAGAAGGTGTTGGGGGTGGAGCTTAGACCCGAAGGTGAAAAGGGGTGGAGCTTAGATCCGGAGGAGGTAAAGGTGAAGGAGTTGGAGCTGAGACCTGGAGGTGGAGGGGGTGGAGCTTAGACCCGAAGGTGGAGGGGTGGAGCTTAGACCCGGAGGTGGAGGGGGTGGAGTTGTAGGGGGTGGAGTGGGTGAAGCTGGCCTGGAGGTGGAGGGGGTGGAGGTGGAGGGGATGGAGGTGGAGGGGGTGGAGGGGATGGAGGTGGAGGGAGGGGAAGGGTTGGAGCTGGAGGGGGAGGGTGTGGAGGAGATGGAGGAGGGCTGCAACGAGTCTCAATGAAGCAACCGAGACTGATTGGTGTAGATCTCCACCTCGCGTTGTCAGGCAACTGTACCGATGTGCTGACGTTAATCATTAGCTTGTCATCCATTGGCAGATATCTGTAAAAACAGATGGGTTGATTGACATCAGCATGAAGCAAGATGTTTATAGGATTATATCATTATAAATAATAGTGTAATCGGTGTAGTTCGGACAAACGGTAAACGTCATGGGATAATAAGTAGCCTAGTAGCCTAGCCTAATGTTTGAAGTAGGCTAACCTTTACCAACATAATTATAGCTGCTATGTTGGAGATCAAAATAAATAGCGGTTCATTCGCGTTGTAGAATAGAGACGAGAACGGGACTGGCCATCATCCACGAGACTTTCTCCCTCTCTCTCTCTCTCTCTCTCTCTCTCTCTCTCTCTCTCTCTCTCTCTCTCTCTCTCTCTCTCTCTCTCTCTCTCTCTCTCTCTCTCTCTCTCTCTCTCTCTCTCTCTCTCTCTCTCTCTCTCTCTCTCTCTCTCTCTCTCTCTCTCTCTCTCTCTCTCTCTCTCTCTCTGCTTGTCTGTGTTCAAACGCTCTGCCATCGCTCGCATTACATCATCAATATCCAGCAGCAAGCGGATCAGATCGGAAGGCTATTTCCGTCTGCAAACCCCCGATCAGAGGCGCGGGGGGGGAGGGGGGGAGGAGAAGTCGTTCGGGTGCTTTGACCGGACATCGTGGGGATGATATACAATAACAACACGGCCACGATGCATCCATAGCGGAATGATGTGACGTGTCTCCGACAGGGGGAGACCAGAGACACCGTCACCACCGCGCGCCTCCATCTCCCTTTGTTCACCGAGGAGGGGATGACCAGGGATGACATGATGGCGGAGGTAGAGGCAGCGCCCCCCCGCCGGGACCATCAGCCCCCATTCCCCTACGAGGAGTACGAGTGCAAGATCTGCTACAACTACTTCGACCTGGACCGCCGCGCGCCCAAGCTGCTGGAGTGCGTGCACACCTTCTGCGAGCAGTGTCTCACCGCGCTGCACCTGCGCGAAGAGCGGCCGTGGCGCGTCAGCTGCCCGGTGTGCCGCCACCGGACGCCCGTGCCGGACTACCGCATCCAGAACCTGCCCAACAACACCAAGGTGACAGAGGACTTCCCGCTCTACATGGACTCGGACCCCCTGCCGCAAGACGCCTTGCCGCTCTACCCGCCCCCGCTGCACCCGGCCCTGGTGGCGCTGCGGCGGGAGGAGGAGGTGTCCGGCGGTGGCCAGGCCACCCCCTCCTCCACCACCACCTCCGACCCCGTGTCAACTGCCACCACCCTCTCGCGGGACTCGGTGCGAGACTACGACAGCTGCCAGAGCTGTAAGCGCGTGGCGCTGACCACGGGCTGCGTGTGCGTCGTCTTCTCCTTCCTGTCCATGCTCGTGCTGCTCTTCATGGGCCTGATCTTCGTGCACAGCCACGGCAGCCCCCCCTCCCCGGCCGGGCCCATCTGCCTGTCCGTGGCCAGCATCCTCGCCATGTTCTCCGTGGTGGTCACGTGGCTCATATGCTGGCTCAAATACAGACCCGCCGAGCACGAGACGGGGGGGCGCGCGACCGCCACCAACAGCTCCCGGAGGAATGCCTGATCCGCAGCTATAGGGTCTGGACCGAGAACGGCCCCTTTATTTTTCTGTGTGTTCGTGTGTGTGTGTGTGTGTGTGTGTGTGTGTGTGTGTGTGTGTGTGTGTGTGTGTGTGTGTGTGTGTGTGTGTGTGTGTGTGTGTGTGTGTGTGTGTGTGTGTGTGTGTGTGTGTGTGTGTGTAATACTGGATACTGATATTCCTACTTCCTTTTCTAGGAACCTATATATCTAACAAAGATTGCCTTTCAATGATATCAAAACACCCCAGGGCCTTGTGATGTGAGCGCTGGGCTCCCTGTAGTGAGGGATTCAGACTGTTTTTTGGTCAAGCACTAAACTGTGGTGGATGGCTTGATGAAGAAGAGAAGTGCTTATTTGAGTGTGACCAAAACCTCTCCTGGAAGATATTGCATATTCCGTACCGCTCACTGTATATGATATTGTCGTTCACTCTTCTAGCTTTCACTTACATAGTAGAGCTGCAAATGATAACACATTCTCTATGAAGAAGCTGGATTTAGTTTGGCTTTCATTGTTAAACATTATGGGATCCACCATCTTAACTGTAAATACTCATGGGTACAGACAGTCCCTCGGGTCAAACACTCCTCTGATCTCTATGCTCTCCTGTTCTCATCAGTGTCCTTGGTGAGGAACCAGTTCAGGTCCATTGCAGCTGTGTTTGATCCCACCCATAGGGTCATGGGTTTTGCATGCATACACCGAGTACAGGCGGGAGACAGTTGGACAGTTTGCTGAGTCTCTCCGCCTGTGTGCCTCTCCCCGTTGTTAATCTCCAAAGTGACCTGCGGCCACCACCTAATCCATCTTCCAATGACATGCTCAATTCAATCAGTCTACCTACCAATCAAATGCTCAATCCAATCAGTCTACAGAATAATGACATGCTCCATTCAATCACCCAATCAGTCTGCCGACCAATGAAATGCTCAATCTAATCAATCAATCAACGCACTGGCCCCTGGAAATGGTCAATCAGGCCGTGTCACATGATACTGTGATTGTTGAGAAACTGTTCTTCACTCAGAGAGGACCGGACAGGCAGTCAGAGAGGACCAAACAGGCTGTCAGAGGGGACCAGACAGGCGGTCAGAGAGGACCAGACAGGCGGTCAGAGAGGACCAGACAGGCAGTCAGAGGAGACCAGACAGGCGGTCAGAGGGGATCAGACAGGTGTTCAGAGACGTAGCAGACAGGGTATTCTCAGCCTTCCATCTCTGGGTTTATTTATTTATATCTGGAGAAAATGTATTATTTTTACTGTAATCCTTATTATCATTGTTGAAATTGTTGCCGTTTTTTTTTTTTTTTTATCTATTTTCAGGGTTTTGGAAACCAAGGTTTGTAAGGGAGGCTGAGCTCAGTATTTACGATATTGGCGAGGAGTGTTTTAGAAGCCAAAGAGAGATTTAGAAATACACCAAAACACTTCCTCCACGGGGTCAGAGACGTCACAGTCCTCTGTAATGTCTCCTCCTTCACGGTGTCAGAGACGTCACAGTCCTCTGTAATGTCTCCTCCTTCACGGTGTCAGAGACGTCACGGTCCTCTGTAATGTCTCCTCTTCCACGGTGTCAGAGACGCCACAGTCCTCTGTACAGAGTACGGACCCTACAGCAGACGGACGCTCTCTCAGAGTGTCAGGACTCAGACCGTTGGCCTACATGTACTTCCTGGTTCAATAACGTGTGTTTCTGTCACAGCACGTATTACATATTTTGCCAGATTGACCTTAATGCCTGCTTAAAACCTTTTATTTAACGTAATGCACTTTCAGTCTGTTATTTGCCACAAGTTAAAGAGTGTATTTTGAGGAAAAACCCATGTAAGCTTATTGCAATTATTTAAGAGGACCTATAGAACATGTTGTATGGGAATTTCTGGTGGTTGTTGTTATGGTTGTTACGGTACAAATATGTATTTGCACAGAGAAATTATCCTTATGTGATGTTTTAAATACATTAACTCATTTCAGTAATAAAGAAAAGCTGAATAGCCATTGAGTTGATTTTGATTTCATTCAGGAGGCAGTTTCTTATTCCAATAGTAAACTGCTCCAGCGCGCCATCTTCTGGCGCTCAGGAGGCACGCACACACAGAAAGAATGTGGGCTCCTCAGGCCTGACTAGAAGTTAGTTTTGTACACCACGTTGGCTGAAACCATTATGTTTCGCTTCTCACGCTCGGACGCTGGCTGTAATATCCATAAAGCCGAACCGGTTGATCTTACTTGACAACAAGGAGCTCCCCTGCCCCAGTCTGGGGAGTGGACCAATCTGGATTGACTGATGGAGCTCCTTGCATAAGTAATCTACACCTCATAACCTATCATAACTTCAAACCTCTGTTTTAGTTTCTCTTATTATTACTTAGCCAACTTTATTAGGGGTCTCTGCAGCGAAGTTGCTTGGTCCACTATTGTTATGTAACGTTTTTTTTCCCCCCTCAAATTCTGTAAACGTCATACTGCAGCCTATACCGTAAGCCGAAAACTCTGGAAATGTTCAGGTATGGCTACCAATAACCCCCACTACCCATGAACCAAAATTGGTGGTACTGCACCCAAAGGTGGCGCTATTGCAAAAAAATTAGGCTTACTCACACGCATCTTTTTCACCCTGGTCTTCTGCCCTAATAGAAAAGCCAAACGTCCACAGTCTCAACCCATTTTGCCTATACCATTTTCATTTTCTTATTGTAGGCTATAAATACCATACGGCTATCATTAGGTGGTTAACATTATCAGTGCAAATTTTCATATCTTTACTATTTTAAGAAAGCCAATCTGCATAAAGCCTCATTCACATGGAGAAAATGTCGATTGACAAGCACACAACATTAAGAAAACTCCAAGCACGCATTTCACAAAATACTTAAGGGCTTTCTTAAAATAGTACAGATCTGAAAATTTGCAATGTTAATGGTAACCACCTAATGATAGCCGTATGGTATTTATACAATAACAAAATGGTCACATAGAAATTGTGGGAAAAGTAAACATTTTTAGAGCAGAAGACCAGGGTGAAAAAGATGCGTGTGAGTAAGCCTAATTCATGATTTTTTGCAGTAGCGCCACCTTTGGGTGCAGTACCACCAATTGTGGTTTAGTGGGGGTATTGGTAACCATACCTGAACATTTCCAGAGTTTTCGACTTACGGTATAGGGTGCAGTATGACGTTTACAGAATTTGAGGGGAAAAAAAACCGTTACATAACAATAGGGGACCAAGCAACTTCGCTGCAGAGACCCCTAATAAAGTAGGCTAAGTAATAATAAGAGAAACTAAAACAGAGGTTTGAAGTTGTGATAGGTTATGAGGTGTAGATTACTTATGCAAGGAGCTCCATCAGTCAATCCATCAACCTGTCTATAATGCTCTCAGACACGGGCAACGGCTCCAAATAAATAGTTTTATTTGATATAATAATATGATTTTTATATTTACAAGGTAGTCAACTATTGGGCTTCAGAGAAAACGCTCTAAGCCAAAAGAGAAAACCTTTCAATGACAGCGAGGGGCCAGTTAACCAGATGTTTTAGCTGTTAAGATTTCCCGTTAAATGCATGACGAATATCTGATCTCTTCAGGAGATATTGTTGGCAGAATATCTAAAGGTCTCTGTCTAAATTCCCTACAAATTTTATTTAAACCCCTTATGTATCCGTATGCAAATGCGTGTGGTCAAAAATGAAATAATATGTTTATCCGGTTGAAGGCACCCAGCTTCTCCTGCTCCTAACCCCCAAATTCCAAAAGAGGGACATGATCACTAAAGGAACGACCTATGTTTGAAGAACAATCTGAAGTCCAAATGAAGCCAAATGTGCCCTCAGACCCTGTCATGTGGAATGTTGTAAGTGTTTGTATGTGTTTTTATTGAATGGTATATTATTGATAACACCGAAGGTGATATTGACTTAAATTTTAACCCAAGCAAGGTGAAGTGGTTTCGATTCAGTCTTTCTAAAAAAAGTACTGAAATAGTTAAGAAAATGTTTGATTTAGTTTTGGGCACATTTATAGCCTATTTCACAGAGTAATACCGTATTATTGCTTAAATTGTGCAAATCAACCCTTCGAAAGATATTTAGAAATAGAGAGGGATATCAACTTTCAGTGTGGAAATTAAATCCACCTAAACGCGCCAATTCGAATGAAATAGGGAAAAGAAACATATAAACAGGTAGGCTACCCTTTAGAAACCATACCACATTATGTTCCCTTCATTGTACCAGAGGTCCGTCCATTAGCTGATATTACAGTTATCACAATATTACATTCAAACACCATAAAGTCGTGCTTTCGGGCCTCCCTGGCGTCAACCGCCGCTGGGACGCGCGACCCACTGGGCCGAGTTGGCCCGTCTGGAGACCGACAGTCCATTCCTCCAAAGGGTTCTGGAGACCTACCGTCCATCCCTCCAAAGTTTTCAGGAGACCAATTTAGTCCATTCCTACAGTCGATTCCTCGGGTTAAGGTGTTCTGGAGAGTCCATTCCTCGGGTTAAAGTGTTCTGAAGTGGAGACCTACAGTCCATTCCTCTGGTTAAGGGGTTCTGGAGACCTACAGTCCATTCCTCTGCAAGTGTTCTGGCGTGGAGACCTGCAGTCCATTCCTCTGGTTTAAGTGTTCTGGCGTGGAGACCTACAGTCCATGCCTCTGGTTTAACTGTTCTGGAGACCTACAGTCCATTCCTCCGTTGTTCTTGATACCTACAGTCCATTCCTCGGGTTAAAAGCATTCAACTGGAAACTCATTTTATGAAATCTGGGCAAAATCCACGAAATGTTCCCGATTACAATCACCGAAGATTATGCATTTGTTTTATGTTTTTTTTTCTGTATTCGTTTGATTGTATAATCATTCGTATCCAAGGATCAATTAAGTTGTGGCAAGGTTTATCGGAATGACATCTGTCTCGAAAGGTCATCGATCTAACCCCGGGTCTGTGTGAGGCAGTAGTGTGAGAGCTTATCCAAGCAGCGACTCTCTCATTATGGACCAATCGTTACGCAGCGCCCTGGACCGAGCGTCAAGCTCCACCAATAGGAGATCAACAAACTGAAGGAGAGAGACACACTGAGAGAGTACACTAAGAAGTACTGATCTCCTCTGGACCATCTCCTCCTCTCACTCTGGACCATGTCAACAAACAACACTGACCGCGGCGCTGCCCTCTGCTGCTGTGCCTCCGCCGTTCCGGACACTCAGCTGCTCTCTCTTTCCAAATTACGCACTAAGAAAAACAGATCTGCTCTCTCTCTCCACATTAAGCACTAAGAAAACAAGATCTGCTCACTTTTATTATTCGGCGCAGCTCGTGAAGAGGCAGGAGCTCAAACCCGGACACTACGGTTCATTTCGGGAAAGCGCGACTTTGGATAACCGGTTCGGAGCTCAACAACGTCAGGGAGCCTTTGTTGAAGGAACTTTTATTTCCATTGGAAACCATTAGGTAAACCAGTCCACAGGACTCCGCCGGGGGACGGGGTCGTTGAGGCATCCCCAGGATGATGCGCCCCACGCTGGCTCACAACTACCCCCGCACCGGCTTCCCTCTGGAAGGTAAAGACATCAGGCGCGCCTTTCCGAATGGGACATAGGCCTATGAACAATATATAGGTAGTAGGGTATCTTTCAATTACACTTGCTAAATGTCATATATTTAAGGGGGTACCACTACAACTTCTACTACTTACTTTGACTTGTTTTTCTATTAACTTATTTTTATTTATTTTATCTTGTATAGTTGCTGCTATGTTGCTCTTGTGGAACCAAGCCTTAGAATTGTACCCTTGTGTACTTGTAAAATAAAATGTTATAAAAATAATTCTGATTCTAATTGTTGAACTTCGAAATTAAATAAGATACAAAACACAAAAAGGAAAAGGACATAGGGACTCCTTCGTTTAACGCAGTCCATCTCTCCGTCTCTCTCGGTGGTGTATAATGGTTTGAGGAAAATAGTTGAGTCAAATAAATTCAAGTTTACCCTTTATTTTAAAGTTCTTATTCTCCACTCTCCGCTGGTTTGAGACGCATCATTCCAGCTGGTTTCTGACCTAAAGCGTATAGAGCAGATGTTCTATCCTTGATGTTATTCCGAATCAGATTATTTATCAGAATCAGAAGTACACAAGAGTACAATTCTTAGAGTTGGTTCCTCAACAGAAACATATAACAATGCAAGATAAAGTAAATGAAGATAAGTAAAAAATTATGAAAGATAAAGAGCAGAAAAATTATAAATATACAATAATAAACTATAATAATAATAAATAATAAATTCAAATCAAATAGAGTAAGTAACAAGAGAAGCTAAAACAGAGGTAGTAAGTAAAAATATGTAATGAGGTGTAGTAAAGTAAAATGTAAAGTGTAAGTGTAAAGTGTTCAAGTGGTAGTGGCACCAGGTATTCCGCCATCAGTTATCACGTCCTCTTGTCCAGTCTCCTCCCCGCTGGGACAGGGGCGTGTGAACCAGCTGGGAGGGGTGTTCATCAACGGCCGACCCCTGCCCAACCACATCCGCCACCAGATCGTGGAGATGGCCCACCACGGTGTCCGGCCCTGCGTCATCTCCCGTCAGCTACGCGTGTCTCACGGCTGCGTGTCCAAGATCCTGTGCCGGTACCAGGAGACGGGATCCATCCGGCCCGGGGCCATCGGCGGGATCAAGTCCAAGGTACCGGACATCTCAAGAGGGTCCTCAAGACCCACTCCACCGTGGAGGCTGTGATCCATGTGTTTCCGATGCCCACCTCTGGAGCTGACCACGTGTTTGTGTCTCCAGCAGGGCGCCGCTGCGGATGGGGAGACACGGATAGAGGAGTACAAGCGAGACAACCCAGGTATGTTGAGCTGGGAGACTGGAACTTACTGGAGGAGTGCATGTGTGAGCGGTAGGTAGAGGACCCCTGTGGGGTTCCTTGTGTTTCCACACGGGGGGCAGAGTGGTTTCAGAAGGCCCTCTGAACACCTCGATCAAACCCGCCGTCACAAGGTCACCAATCATTAACAAACTGGCTTTCTTTTGTCATGTTCAACCTGATGCCAATACAGCCTTAAAGTCTTCGTCTTGTTGTTCCATGTAGTCTTCGCTGCATGACTGTACCATGTGCTCTATGTATTAGTGATAATATCAAGGTTTTCAGAAGTTGTTTTGATATTTATGTCATTTTACGCCCCCCCCCCCCCCTCCCAGAGGGCTCCATCAGTCGCATCGTGCGCTGTAAGTTTGGCGGGAAGCTGGAGGAGGAGGAGGAGGAGGAGGAGGTGGAGAGCAAGGAGCTGGAGGAGAGCGAGCGGCGGGCCAAACACAGCATCGAGGGGATCCTGGGTGACAGATGTAAGAGAGCTTTACCCTGATTATCTGCTGCTGCTCTCATACTGCTGAACACTTTTCGCTGTTAATGTTCAAAACGCATCGCAACGAAATGTGCCCTCATTGGATCATGATGTGAGCTATGGGGAGGTATATTAGTCAATTCTGCGGGACTCGGAGCAACTGTGAAGGGGTTGCGTGAGGCTGAACCCCGGGGGAAGCGGGGCTGCGTCAGGGTGAACCCCGGGGGGAGCGGTGCTATGTGAGGGTGATGGGGCCGCTCGGTCGCTCGTTGGTTCTGAGCTCTTGATCGACCTTGTCCTCCCGTGAGGGCCGCCGTAGAGCGGACCGCTGGCCGCCGCCTCTGCAGGAGCGGCGCTCTGCACTGTGTGTCTGTGGATGCAGACGTGCGCTTGTGGATGCTTTGCGCTCGTGCGTGTATGCGTGTGTGCGCGTGGGTTTCAGCAGCGCGTGGGTTTCCATCCCGTTGAGAGGCTCGTCGGAGCTGAGGGGGACAAGGGCAGATATCAATGACTATTATTATCAACATATATATATATATATATATATATATATATATATATATATATATATATATATATATATATATATATATATATATATATTTATATATATATATATGCATCAAAATATATATATAAAAATTATAAATATAAAAAAAAATATATATGTAAGATTTGTAAGATTAATATACTGTTATCTTATTTTTACTATTATGATTGTTTTTTTATTTTTTTATTATTCTGGTAGTTATTATGATTATTGTTATTCGTTGAAATAATTATAATGATAACAATAATGATATTTTCACGAAAATGAGATGAGACAATAATGATAATAATAATAATTATAATTATAATAACAAATATAATAATAATAATAATAATTGTTGTTATTATTATTATTACTTTTATTATTATTATGAATGAGTGCTTACAAACTGAGTTCTTGAAATTGATGTTGGTTGCAGCCTAGCAACCTTTATAGCATGAGGCCTATTAGTCCCATTATTACACATTATTTTGATATTATAATATTCTACTTTATATTATTTGTGTAGCCTGCTCGTCTGTTGAATAGATGGACATTCAGCGCAGGACTATTGCAGACGTGCAGTGGAGAACTTAGATTTATCCATCAGGAGGAGGACCTGAAGCGCGTCCCTTGGGGCCGTTTTACAGTGCGCGTCCCCAGATGAGCTGATCAATGGATAAATGGATCAATGATCAGTGTTTGGAGAGCCAATCCGTCTAACAAAGACGCAAACAAGCGGACACTTTGGGATGAACTTGGAGACTGAGGCGGGAGTCCATTGAGACTCGGGGGACAAAAGGCGGCTCAGAAGCAGCTCTGCCTCCATGAAGGAGGCAACCTGTTTAGGATTCAGCTAGCCTTCGGAGAGCAGTTCTGCTGCACAAAGGCTGAGCAAAACAGAGGACGAGGAATGATTTAGGGGACCGTGGCCTAACCCTATAGCCGTGGGACAAGCACCGTTTAGGACTACAAAATGTTTATTTATATTCTGATTGTAAGATTAATATATTGGTGTTATCATGATTATTGTTAACATGATGATTGTTGTGATTATTATGATTATTGTTATCATTATCTTTATATTTATTGTAATTTGTTCAAATAATAATAATAATAATATTAATATTAATAATAATAATAATAATAATAATAATAACAAAGGCCTGAGAAAGGATCAGTAAAAGAAGCCGCTTCTTGCCATTCACGAGGACAATGCGGCCTCTGAAACCGCCTCACGTACGAGTAAGGCGCGCACGTTCATATGCTGCGTGAACGCACAGAAAATATCCTCCGTGCACCCGCTTACCTGAATCCAAAAGCAGGAAACAGAAAGTTAGAAGAGTTGACTGAGGATACAAGTGAGAGAAACCTCATGCACCTTTAATGTGAAGCGGGAGAAAAGATAAGGGGTGTACACAGCGTAAGCAACGAGCACTTTTCTAATCACTCTGGGAGATAAGGCCTCTGCTCTGTAATTGTATGGCTGTTATTGTTACCTGTCTAAAGCTCAATAATAAATGTAGAAGGATCTGGAGGGTTTCAAGCGAACCTGAGGAGGTTGAGATGTTTACACGATTATTCCGATTTTATTTTTTGGTCAAGACAAAAAAAAAGTTCTTAAAACTGCTTCAAATGGTTTTATGAACCATAAATGTTTCAGAATGCTGCCACAAATAACCACCGCCTTGAGCTAAGCGCTGTCTGCCATGGATTCTTTGATACTCCGTTGTGTCCGTTTGAACATTAATAATGTCTTCTAAACGATGTAGATTTTGTGCTATGTCACATTTAATGACCGAGGGAGTGTATTAAAGAGAGCCGGGTGAATGGGGGCCAATGTTCTCCTGCATAGCTCAGAGCCTCGGGCCACAATGGGGCCCTCCCGCTCGTCATGCGTATGGCTCCAGATCACCCCCTCTAACTCCCCAAAGCTCTTCAAGCAGATTAAATCGACTCTTTTATTTCATCTCCCTTTCATGTGGGAGCAAGGCCCTCGCTCCCCCCTGGGGGCCCGCGGTGCAAACTCCTCATATCTGGACTGCTCAGTCACACAGAGTCGCTGGATTAACACACTTTTTTCAATTAAGTTCTACCTTAAGATTTTGTATATTCTTCCCTGCATCATTTATTCGTTAATGTTATAATAAATATTATTATTAGCCTACTAATAAATCTGAATCTATATAAACTGACCATACCATCTATTTTGTATCTAACTTTCTCCTTTCATAGCCGACTGATCAGCAGACCCTGAAGTCTTTGGGTCAATAGAGACAAGGAAAGGACCAGGAAGTAGCCTATTCTAGATTTAACTATGCATGCTGCATAACTAAAGTGTAGATTTAGTGTAAATTTCATTTTGTTACTGTACAATCCGTTCGTTTGTTCAAATAAAACAGACACTTTTTTTTAACAAAGGCTTAATTGCCCTCATGTCTATAATGATCACAAACACTTGCATTAATGTTCATCAATTAAATCGTAAAATTGTGTACATTTTATGATAAATACATTTTGAAATATAGGAAGAAAAAGAAAATAATAATTTGGTAAAAAATAGTAATTTGCTCAGTTTTCGTTTTAATTTCATGAAGATCCAATTCAAAGGGAGAGAAGGATCTCTAAATGCTGGTAAACCCTGCATCATAAGAGCATAAAGAGAGAGGACTGTGGCCCTGGGCCCTCGCACCGTTCATTCACCTTGGAAACACATTTAGGATTGTATTGGCCCCTGGCCCAGTACTGGCCCCTTGGCCCCCTGCTGCCCCTGGCCCTCTTCTGGCCCCTGTCCCTCTCTGGACCCATGGCCCTCTACTGGCCCTGGCCCTCTGCTGCTCCCTGGCCCTCTACTGGCCCCTGACCCTGTACTGGCCCCTGGCCTTCTGCTGCCCCCTGCTGGACCCTTACCCTCTATTGGCCACTGTCCCTATGCAGGCCCCTGGACCTGTACTGGCCCCTTGACCTCTACTGGCCCCCCTGGCCCTCTGCTGGCTCCTGGCCCTCTACTAGCCCCTGGCCCTCTACTGGCCCCACTGGCCCTCTACTGGCCCCTGGCCCTCTACTTGCCCCTTGCCCTCTGCTCCCGCCTGGCCCTCTACTGGCCCTTGGCCCTCTGCTGCCCCCTAATGGGCCCTTACCCTTTACTGGCCACTGTCCCTCTGCGGGCCCCTGGCCCTCCTCTGGCCCCTTGCTCTCTACTGCCCCCTGGCCCTCAACTGACCCCTGTAAGCCCTTCGCCCTCTACTGGCCTCTGGCCTTCTACTGGCCCTGGACCTCTGCTGCCTCCTGGCCCTCGAATGGCCCCTGCTGGTCCCTGGCCCTCTGCTACCCCTGGCCCTCGAATGGCCCCTGGCCCTCTTATGGCCCCTGGGCCTCTACTGGCCCTGGCCCTCGACTGGCCCCTGGCCCTCTTAGGGCCAGGGGCCAACAGAGGGACAGGGGCCAGCAGTGTGTATCTTTCTTCAGTGGGGAAATTAGCCTGTAAGATTCCACACACACACACACACACACACACACACACACACACACACACACACACACACACACACACACACACACACACACACACAAACACACACACACACACACACACACACACACACACACACACACACACACACACACACACACACACACACACACACACACACCCCACACACACACATACCCACACATACACACACACACACACACACACACACACACACGCACGCACACACACACACACACACACACACACACACACACACACACACACACACACACACACACACACACACACACACACACACACACACCCCACACACACATACCCCTGGCCCTCAACTGGCCCCTGGCCCTCTAATGTCCCCTGATGGCTCCTGGCCCTCTACTCCTGGCCCTCTTCTGGCTCCTGGCCCTCTACTGGCCCTGGCCCTCTTCTGGCCCCTTGCCCTCGACTGGCCCCAGGCCCTCTTCTGGCAGTGTGTATCTTTCTTCAGTGGTTAGCCTAATGATACATACACACTTCTTGGAGGGCCTGGAAGATTCCAAACACACACACACACACACACACACACACACACACACACACACACACACACACACACACACACACACACACACACACACACACACACACAAACACACACACACACACACACACACACACACACACACACACACACACACACACACAGAAACGTGCATGCACACACACACACACACACACACAAGGATACACACACACAGACAGACAAACACACACACACACACACAACCACACACACTCACACACAAGCGGACACACGCACACACACACGCACGGATACACACTCAAAGACACACACACAAACACACACACACACATACAGTCACTCACACACGCACACATGCAGACACAAACACACACACACACACACACACACACACACACACACACACACACACACACACACACACACACACACACACACACACACACACACATTCCACTCTTCAATGCTAACAGTCAGAAGGGGATAACTTTATTTGGTGAAAGGAGATCCTGGATGGAGCTAATTGAATAAGCCAGGGATCTGTAAGGAAGAGAAAAGCCCTAACCATGGTGAGCGCAGTCATCATGTCATCATTTGGTTTATTGAGGCGCATTCCTCCATCGTGCCTCCATTCTGCAGCCTCCATTCTCCGGCTCATTGTACCCAGCGTCCTGATCAGTCGGCCGCCGCACAAAGGGGAGCCGGGAGCCCATAAAACATGAAAGAGCAGAAAAGGTTGAGCGGGCTTTGTTGAAGGAACGGAGCAGGACTTTGTTTGTGTAAATAATGCGGGAAATGAAGAGGAACTGAAGTGGGAGGGGGGAGGAGGTATTGAGGAGACGAGGGGAGAGGAGAGGAGATTAAAGGAGGGAAGAGCTGGGGAGGAGATGAGGAGAGGAGAGGGCAGGAGAGGAGAGGAGTGAGTTGTCATTCCCTGAAACAACAGAAAAGTTGTGTAGTTTTGAAACAGAACAAGCTACAGCCTTTATAAAAATAACTTCAATTTATGCATAATATTGTTTGATATTTGTTCAAATGATTGAATATAAATATACTGTCTTTCAGTGTTGGTCAAGTTACTTGGAAAAAGTAATTAGTAACTGATTACTTATCCAAGAAAATAATCCAGTTACTATACTGATTACTTGTTTACAAAAGTAATTAGTTACTTTACTAATTACTTTACTTAGTTACTTTTCAAAAACACACTAGCTATACACAACCTGAATACGCTTTTTTAAAACTTGTTTTTATTAGTCTCAATCTTTTTAACTATGGACATTGCAAACAAAAAAATAAATTAAATGCAACAGTCTCATTTAAAGAAAATCGTTTTGGTGTGTATACACACCTTCATTCGAATAGATGTAAATAAAATACAGCCATTAAATAATTAAAAGTCTCTATTAACATTTACATCTTTTAACAGTTGCAGTGCAGAGAGGAGTAATGCGTTTACCAAAACAGAAAATGCTGTTGCATGCCACATTTAGGCTGTTCAAATGTCAACTAAGAGTATGGGCCCTATTTTAACGGTCTGAAACGCAAGTGGGAAGCGCAAAGCGCAAGTAGCTTTGTGGGCGGTTCTACGGCGCTATCGCTATTTTACAGGCGGATAAATGACACTTGCGTCGCGGCGCAAGTGTCAAAAGGGTTGGTCTGAAGCAGCCTAGTTACCCGGTGTGGTTTGGGCGTAACGTCCAACAAACCAATGAGAGTGCCAGCTCCCACCCCCTTTAAGAGCCATGAGCGCATTTGAATCGGACAAGTTGATATTTTGGTATTCACAAACGGCAAAATACCGTTTGCGCCAGAACACGCCTCCTCCTTCCGCCAAACCGCCCCTTGGGGCGCGTGATCAATCCCTAATTTACCGGCGAGTGGCGGTGGTGGGAAAAGAACGCTCTGCGCCAGTTGTAAACTAGCAACGACACATGCGCCAGTGACTAAGTCACTTGCGCCGGATGCAAGATAGGCTATTTTAACGGTCTGAAACGCAAGTGGGAAGCGCAAAGCGCAAGTAGCTTTG
This sequence comes from Gadus macrocephalus, assembly GCF_031168955.1. Taxonomy (NCBI): domain Eukaryota; kingdom Metazoa; phylum Chordata; class Actinopteri; order Gadiformes; family Gadidae; genus Gadus; species Gadus macrocephalus. The sequence continues at coordinate 24,778,007 of NC_082397.1, forward strand.
TGGGCGGTTCTACGGCGCTATCGCTATTTTACAGGCGGATAAATGACACTTGCGTCGCGGCGCAAGTGTCAAAAGGGTTGGTCTGAAGCAGCCTAGTTACCCGTAGGTGTGGTTTGGGCGTAACGTCCAACAAACCAATGAGAGTGCCAGCTCCCATCCCCTTTAAGAGCCATGGGCGCATTTGAATCGGACGAGTTGATATTTTGACAGCGCGTCTGCAGTCTCCGATGAGACAAATGCACATGAATTTCAAACTGCAAATGGCTCAGTTTATTGCCAAATAATATGGCCTAATTCACACATGGAATAAGGGGTTTTCTTCCACAACTTCAGAAATACTGAGTCCTCAAATAAATTTCGGCAAAGAAAACGTATATGATATAACATGTGATATGCGGTAACTGTGGTTCTATTTAATGATATACGCAATACATTATAAACATTGATTCTTATCAGTATTGTATGCTATCCCAATATGCATGTGTCCCCGCGGTAATAGACATTGCCATTAATTGTATTATGCGTTACATGTTTAGTTTGCGTGTGTTTAAACAGAGCACACACGCGCGCATTCATTCATTCTCACTCGCGGTAAAACAATGTTTTTCACGATCAAATACTCATCAATCCTAAAAGTTATGGGCATGTAGGCCTACACGATGTCTCTGTCAAGAAAATATGTGTTTGCTGTACGGTGTTTGCAGATGCATTGATTTAAAAGTACAACTTATTACCGCTGCATCAGCTGTTCTTTCCCAAATAATTTACCAAGAATGTGCGGCTAGGTAGATGGGAGATATGGCGACACATTAGTGCCATAATTCACTAATGTGATAAAAGATGCATTCGGGCGTCTTATATAATTCCACACGCGTAGATATTAACTGCGAGCGAGCAAATGATCTCTGCGCGAGCAAAACAGCCTCTCGCGCGCGCAAATTACCTCAGCGCGCGCAAAACAGCCTCTCGCGCGCGCAAATTACCTCAGCGCGCGCAAAACCTCTCGCGAAAGATGTTTTTACGCTCTCGCTCAAATATAATTTTGGCACTATGGGGGAGGGAACCAAGGCAGATTGGCCGTTTCTCAGCCCTCCTCTCATTCAATTCTGAATTGTACAGTAAATGGCTGAAACGATAGTTACTTATTGTAACTCTATGAGTAAAGGCGCAGCCTTTTAAGGCTATCGCTATTGGGTTATCCCTAGGCGCGAGCCGTAGCACTGAACATTTTGTAATCCCCGACCACCAACAGCGTGGGCCTCAATTACGTCCGCGTGCGGCGTGCCTCAACGACGTCCGCATTTCGCAGATATAGTCGGGCGCCGGCGGACGTTCTGCTCCCAATAAACAGCTTTTCTTCAGCTATTTAAAGGACAATGAGGCCGACACTTCTATGGCCGATTCTATGAGTATAGGCTGCGCCTATACTCATAGAATCTGGAGTTACAATACGTAACTATCGTTTCAGCCATTTACTGTACAATTCCGAATTGAATGAGAGGAGGGCTGAGGAGGGCTGTCAATCAAATATCGCGCTTCAGAAACGGCCAATCATAGGAAAGCCCGCCCTGCCTTGGTTCCCTCCCCCATAGTGCCAAAATAAAATTTGAGCGAGAGCGCAAAAACATCTTTCGCGAGAGGTTTTGCGCGAGCTGAGGTAATTTGCACGCGCGAGAGGCTGTTTTGCGCGCGCTGTGGTAATTTGCGCGTGCGAGAGGCTGTTTTGCTCGCGCAGAGATCATTTGCGCGCTCGCAGTTAATATCTACACGTGTGGAATAATATAATACGCCCGAATGCATCTTTTATCACGTTAGTGAATTATGGCACTAATGTGTTGCCATAGGGAGAAGCAAAGTGTATGCGCGAGGTGCACAAGCAATCCGTATGCATCGCATGCGCATGTATGCATGCGCCCTTAAAATAGCATCTGAACAACGCGCCACTGACTTTAAACCAGGTATTTCCTGGTCAGTAGCGCAATGGTATTCAGAAACGGCAAAATACCGTTTGCGCCAGAACACGCCTCCTCCTTCCGCCGAACCGCCCCTTGGGGCGCATGACCAATCCCTAATTTACCGGCGAGTGGCGGTGGTGGGAATAGAACGCTCTGCGCCAGTTGTAAACTAGCAACGAAACATGCGCCAGTGACTAGTCACTTGCGCCGGATGCAAGATAGGGCCCTATGTGTTTGAACTGTGTGTGTGTGGAAGGATGTGTTTCATAGATAAATACATAGATATTATGTATAGTTATATGCTACACGTGAACCTCCTAAAATGGCGCAATTAGATTGGTTCGCAATCTCGGGATATTGGGCAATATCCCATGATTGACATCTCAAACTCTATATTGTTTTCATCGCAAAATGTCAGCTGTTATCAACAAATAAACCTTCGGTCTCGTCGGCTATTCCCCACTATTCACTTCGCCTTTGGCGAATAACTGTTGACTAATAGCCTAGATAGATAAATAGCCTAGTCAAGTCTTTATTAATACCAAACTACACGTCGGGAATTCATTTAGGACGGTGATTCGGCTCACACAGTATAGCCTACAAGACCACACAGAACAAGGGAGACAACAAGTCTGACTGGACATACACAAAATACATCACATTAAAACTAGACCCATGCGTTGATAGATAGATAGATAGATAGATAGATAGATAGATAGATAGATAGATAGATAGATAGATAGATAGATAGATAGATAGATAGATAGATAGATAGATAGATAGATAGATAGATAGATAGATAGATAGATAGATAGATAGATAGATAGATAGATAGATAGATAGATAGATAGATAGATAGATAGATAGATAGATAGATAGATAGATAGATAGATAGATAGATAGATAGATAGATAGATAGATAGATAGATAGATAGATAGATAGATAGATAGATAGATAGATAGATAGATAGATAGATAGATAGATAGATAGATAGATAGATAGATAGATAGATAGATAGATAGATAGATAGATAGATAGATAGATAGATAGATAGATAGATAGATAGATAGATAGATAGATAGATAGATAGATAGATAGATAGATAGATAGATAGATAGATAGATAGATAGATAGATAGATAGATAGATAGATAGATAGATAGATAGATAGATAGATAGATAGATAGATAGATAGATAGATAGATAGATAGATAGATAGATAGATAGATAGATAGATAGATAGATAGATAGAGAGTATTAAATATGTTCTATTATTTGTCTTGCGGAGCCAGCGAATCCTGTGGGCGTATGCAAATTAGCCATGTGCCTAACGCAAGAAAGAGTCTTGCACACACGTGTCTGTTGTTTACTTCTAGACGTCGTGCCGCTATAGGCTACGTGATTGTCACGAGACAGTCTCACAAAGGAAATACGGCAAAATCCCAAATTATTTTACTGTCTATGGCAAAAATAAATCACGGTTTTGTAACGCAGTAATGCAGGCTGCTTGCAGGAAAGTAAAAGTAATCGAATTACTATTTTTGCAATTGTAATCCCATACTTTACTCGTTATTTGAAAAAAGTAATTGGATTACAGTAACGCCTTACTTCTAACGCGTTACTGCCCATCACTGCTGTCTTTATAGATGACTGATGTTCATTTATGTATTTGTATCACAGACTATATTCCCATACTGTAGCTTAAAATCGTATTCCTCATATTCTTGTCGTGAAATGGCCCTTCAATGTCACAACTGTGCACTTAATCACTGCTTAATGATGCTGGATAGTTCAATATTATCGTGCTCACAAAACACAACGGATTAAAGTAGCCCCCGCTTTTCATGAATGTGTTTGAGTGTGAACGTGAAAACATCTCCATTTACCAACACGTCATGGATTCGGCTGTCAGATTTTAATTAACCTTTCATTAAGTTGTAAGTTGCCATTCCCAGCTCTTCCGTGCAAAATTGTGGCTGAGCGGAATATAACATTGGTGAGGAAACCGTGCCCTGAGCCCAGAGTGTAGACTGTCCGTCACCTCGTCTGGAGCAAGAATGTGTCACAACTTTACTGCGCCCACGGGCACTGGGGAAGAGGGGGGAGGGGGGAGATCAGGTGCCAAGCAATGAGTACCCTCAGGGCGTCTCTCTCTCTCTCCCTTTCTTATTGTGACTTTCTGATATCCATTCAAAGGGCAATTAATGAATGCATACTAACTTTGAAGTCAGGGTTTTCTTTGCGAGGGGCATAGATGGGGGGGCGGCTAGTGTGTGTGTGTGTGTGTGTGTGTCATGGTTTTAATAGGGGGTGTCCCCCGAGACACACACAAACACCCTGGAACCCTCCCGCCCCCCCTCCCCCTGTCCTCTGTGATGGAGGGGCCACATTGGGCTCTATCACGGTTTGAAGTGAGAGGGTGAGAGGAGCCGGCGGAGGTCAAGTTGAATGGAGCGCCATATAAGGAGCCTCTTTATCCACTGCTAGGGGGCAGTAGTACTAGAAGGATGGCAGAAGAGGGTGTGCGTGTGTGTGGTCGTGTCTGTTTTCGACTGCATGTGTGTTGTGGGTAAGAATATGGGAACGTATTTTTCTAAGAAAATACTATTTATACTGATATAAATAGTTTTCAGAAATGATTGACCATGATTTCTAAGTTTTTCAGACCAAGAACTGCTGGACATAACATTGGCGAGGAAACCGTGCACTGAGCCTAGAGTGTGGTGGAGCTCTGTCCGTCTCCTCGTCTGGAGCAAGAATGTGTCACAACTTTACTTTGCCCATGGGCACAGGGGAAGAGGGGGGGTGGGGGGGGCGTTAGGGGCCAAGCAGTGAGTACCCTCAGGCCGTCTCTCCCTCTCTCTCTCTTTCTTATTGTGACTTTCTGATATCCGTTCATAGGGCATTTAATGAATGCATACTAACTTTGAAATCTGTTATTTTTTTTGGATGGGGGGGGGCTAGTGTGTGTGTGTGTGTGTGTGTGTGTGTCATGGTTTTTTGACCCCCCCCCCCCATCCTCTGTGATGAAGGGGCCGCATTGAGCTCTATCACGGTTTGAAGTGAGAGGGTGAGAGGAGCCGGCAGAGGTCAAGTTGAATGGAGCGCCTTATCAGGACTGCAATCTCTGCATTATAGGGCACGCCATATATGGGAAAAAATAAAGAAAATAAGAAGAATTAAAACAAAGCAGTGACCTGGATGAGGTCTGGATAAGTCTGTGGGAGAGGCGTCAGGGCTGCTGTGGAGGGGCGTGGTCAGAGAGACGGGCAGCTGTTAATCAGCAGAGCTGTGTGTATCACCGACCACTGACCAACACTAAGTCTGATCTGTTGAAGCTCTTTCCTCTGCGTCGATTTCTGGTTGCATAAACCTATTTGCTACACAAAATACATAGCTTTTAAGACTCCAAAATAAAACATGTACAATGTGTTTTCTTGCTGTAAAAAGTCTAAATATGAGTCCACGTCTGCTGCGTATTCTGGGATGGATTAATTATTTATCACTCATTTTCACTTATTCATGGCTGTTCACCCTGGACCTCAGCTACTCACTGTCAGCTTCAGGAAGTCAGACGATTGAGGGATTGGCACCCATAATCTATCTGCGATACATGTGAACATGACGTAGTTCCTGGCAAGAGTTGGAAAGAGTTTTAGATTTACTCCTGTATTTCCTGCGTTTCTATGGGATGTCGCTGGTCTCTATTGGATGTGGTTGGTCTCTATTGGATATTGCTGGTCTCTATGGGATGTTGCTGGTCTATGTTGTTGGTCTCTCCTGGATGTTGCTTGTCTATGTTGTTGGTCTCTCTTGGATGTTGCTGCTCTCTATTGGATGTTGCTGGTCTCTATTGTATGTTGCTGAAATCTATTGGATGTTGCTGGTCCCTCAGAGATATTGCTGGTCTCTATTGGATATGGCTGGTCTCTACTTGATGTTGCTGGTCTATGTTGCTGGTCTCTATCAGATGTTGCTGGTCTCAATTGGATGTTGCTGGTATATATTGGATGTTGCTGGTCTCTCAGAGATATTGCTGGTCTCTATTGGATGTTGCTGGCCGCTACT
>NC_082397.1:24786529-24816529 GCF_031168955.1 Gadus macrocephalus
AGACAGGATTCAAATATTTTAGAGATGAGATAGGTCTTTGTTCAAGGGTACCAAAAACATCTCCTGCGCCACACGGCCTGACTGCCTATCACTGCTGATATGGAGCAGAACTTTGCTAAATGTTTATATTTTCTGCTGGAGAGCCCCGCCAGCCTTAACCCACTTAAAACACGGTTGTACAACTGCCCCAAGCTGCCAAAAATAAGCACTATTAACTTGCATTGGTAGCGTAGGTCCCTTAGTATTTCCAGAATCGGCTGGTACTTAACGATTTTATCGTTGAGAGCAATTTCCATGTACAGATCAATCACACAGCCCATCTCAAGTAGGAGCACTTCCCTTCTGTCTCTATTTAAAAACAAAACATCAGGGGTATTTGGGATGTTACAGAACACATCAATAGAGCCGTTAAACCATTCCGGCATGAAACGTGAATGTTTGTGCATGGTCCCATTTTCTAGAAATACTTCTTTAACATTACTGGAAATCAGATCGACAAGTCGGTCATGACGTGCAATATACAGTCCTTTGTACATAGTACAGCCATTCACAATATAGACAACTGATTCTGAAGTTGATGGCCAGAGTGCATTACACATACATACAGTGTGGATGGTGGTGTGCAGGGTACCATAATGCCAGATTGTATTTGGTAGGTAGCACCTGCAGTCTAGCATTGGCAGTGAAATAAAGGATGTCCTCCCCAACAGCAGCATTTCTGTACATGGAGTGGGAAGCAGAGTGGTCTGCAATGTCTAGGCATGCTAGCTTTCCCTGCATTCTAAGACCAGTCCAGTGTTGTTCGGTCTCTGTTTGTTTTATGTTAAGAAGGAATCTCCTTGCTGTTCTGTACTATGTGTTTCGTTGTGGTATACAGTAGCCTCTGCAGTTACAGATGGGTCGGTGACAACTGCATCAGATGCCTGTGGTGCTGTATGTGAGTTGTGTTGTGTCCATTCCAGTTTGACTGTCATTCTGTTGCACAGATCATTTAGGTCCGGCCAGTCCGACAGAACTCCAAAGCCTGCAGCTTGTGTGTCCAGTTTCCCTCTGCTTTTCCTCCCAAAGCCTAGGAAGCTGTCCTGGCCTGCTTTGGCCAGAGGGACCTACCTCTTCCTGAGGTCCAGCAGTAGGGAAGCTCTGGCAAGCTCTCTGACAGTGGCATCATCATTGTTTTGTATGCTGATGAGGTGTGTCAGCCTGGTGTGTCATTCCATGTTTGGGACACCCAGCCCCCCCTCTAACACACACACACACACACACACACACACACACACACACACACACACACACACACACACACACACACACACACACACACACAACACACACCAACACCAACACACATACCTCACCCACACACATACACGTGCACACAGCAACATGTCACCCCCACCTCGCGGGGCAGGTGACAGCCTCCTCGGGGGGAGGGGCGGGCAAAGCCATGACAGATTCCGCCTGCAAAGACCCTCGACTCGGTGGGCCATCAAATACCAGGGGGAGAGAGAGAGATCGAGAGAGAGAGAGAGACAGTGGGAGGAGAGTGTGGTATCCCGGTCCTCGGTTGGACCGGGTTCCACGGACAAAACTCGCTTGGCATTGGGTTTTTAGCCATGGCAGGCATTTATTTAACAATCAACTGAAACAATCAAACTATGAAGGAGACGCGGTCTCTAGGGCCTCCGTGGGCCTCTAGGCTCTCTCGCTGCCACGAGCACTTCCTTCCTGCTCCCGAGCCGTGCTGTGCTGTGCTGGACCTCCACTTAAGATGGCTCCTCTGCTTTCGGCCAGGTGTCCCCCAATCACCCTGATTGGGGAGCCGAAAGGGCTGCTCTCCGTCGCTGGCTGGTGGGTGGGGGTGGTATACCCCGTCCTTTACGGTACCCCGGGCCCGTCCAGGCCGAGGGTTACGTGGCGGGATGCCACAAGAGAGAGAGAGAAAGAGAGAGAGAGGGAGAGAGAGCGAGAGAGAGAGAGAGAGAGAGAGAGAGAGAGAGAGAGAGAGAGAGAGAGAGAGAGAGAGAGAGAGAGAGAGACAATGAGAAGAGTGGGAGAGAAAGCACACCGTGTTAACACTGTTGTGCAAAGTTCCAGAGTGTAGAGTCCAGTATCACCATCCAAATGTAACGTTCATTCTCATTGGAGTCAGTAATGAATGTATCAACGGGCCTGAATGCAGTAGGAGAGCGATCATGATGAAGAAGTTCATGTTGTGTGTGTTGAAGACCCTAAGAGTGGTGCTGGGGGGTTGCTATCCCCCTGAGGTCCACAGCCCTGCTCCTCCCCATGGCTCAGTGAAAGGGGTCTGCTAGGGGAGCCGGCATGAAAGCCTCCGCCTGCTCCCCCAGAGGCTGGCTGGCGGAGGCCGGGGGATGGAGCGGGTTGGGTTGGAGGAGGAAGAGGTGGGGCCGACAGGGTTGGCTACAAAGGCCTTGTCTCGCTCCCTCACTATGTCCGAACCAGAACAACTCCCAAATCCCTGTGAGCCTAGGCATCCCATATCCCTCCACCACTAGAAACACCCCCACCCAACCCTAACCCCACCCTGCCCCACCTTGACCCGCCCTGCTCCACCCTGCCCCCCCCGGCTACACCCAGCTACACCCTGCCCCAATCGGCCCGCCCTGCCTTGCTGTTGTAAAGTTGTCTCTGCGTGGTTACCTTGGTGTGTGTGTATGTATGTGTGTGTGTGTGTGTGTGTGTGTGTGTGTGTGTGTATGTGTGTGCATATGTGTGTCTGTATGTGCATGTGTGTGTGTGTGTGTGTGTGTGTGTGTGTGTGTGTTTGCATGTGCACGTCTGTGTTTATCGTCTATCGTCTCAGTGTCTATACAACTGTGCAGTTTTTTCGTGAATCCAAAAAAAATGGCATGTCCATAAAAGGTCAATCTTCAAGTGTGTGACACTAGGTAATGAGAATTCTCTGCTCTGCTCTTCTTCTTAGCCCCCCCCCCCCCCCAATTCCCACAGTTGAATGTTTCTCTAGCAAACTGCTGCTAAGGAGTTTGTTTAGTGCAACACTTGTAACTATACAACTAATACAGTGTTGCACCTTAACTCCCCCTCACAGGGGGAACTAACACAGTGTTGCACACAAACCCCCGCACTGGAGGAGCATTATTGAAGCACCAACTTGGCCGCCTTGGGCTGGTGTGAGCAGGTCAGGAGCAGGGCTGGTAGGACGGCCTTCACAATGGCTATCCGCAGCCTGAGGAGCAGAGGACGAGCGGGGCCACATGGCTGCTGTCAGGACCCCTGATATCACTGCAGCTCAATCTCGCTGAAACCCGTCCCCCATGACCACGACAGACACGTTGTTTGGCGTTTATTCTCCAATGTCGCGTTGTATCTATAATGATCAGATGAAGTCACAGATTGCCACTGCCTGAAAGATCTGAGGACATAGTCATGTGGGTGTGGGGGTATGTGGGTGCGTTGGGTTGTGTGTGTGTGTGTGTGTGTGTGTGTGTGTGTGTGTGTGTGTGTGTGTGTGTGTGTGTATTTGTGTATTTGTTTGTGCATGCGTGTGTGTGTGTACTAAGTGTGTGTGTGTATTAAAATGTGTGTGTGTGTGTGTTTGTGTGGGGCGTTTGTCTATGTGAGACTAATCACTGTCATTGTGTGAGTTGGCTGACCCTGGATCTGATCCAGTCTGGGACCTAGGTTCAGACCGGGTAACGACAATAACAACAACATGAGACTAGATGGAGGACAGCGCGGTGGGAGCTCTGCTGAGGGCTGCGGAGGAGGGGCGGGACTTATGCAGAGGATATAGAGTTGATTAATTTCCCCTTCTGCTGAATGGCTCCTGGGTAAACGGAGCAGCAGGGACCTGGCACTCCATCCAGCCCACCACTACACCACCCCACCATCCCACCGACACCCACCCCACCGACACCCACACAGGTACCCTGTCCCGAATCCCTGCCACCATCCCACTAAGTACCCTGTCCTAACCCTGGATGCTCAGACACACACACACACACACACACACACACACACACACACACACACACACACACACACACACACACACACACACACACACACACACACACACACACACACACACACACACACACACACACACAAGGAAGGCCCCTGGAACCAAAGCGGTCCTTTGTGTGACTCCCAGCCCGGCGGGCCCCTGCGGTGCTGTGGCGTCTTGTCCACTGGGGTTACCCCTGAGGCAAGGAACATCTCTTATGAATGGACGTATGTCTCGGCACATGATCACTTGGAAGAGAGCCTGATGCTGTGTGTGTGTGTGTGTGTGTGTGTGTGTGTGTGTGTGTGTGTGTGTGTGTGTGTGTGTGTGTGTGTGTGTGTGTGTGTGTGTGTGTGTTTGTGTGTGGGTGTGTGTGGGTGAGGGTGTGTAGTGTAATGTGTGTCAAGAAAAAAATTAAATTAAAATTAAATTAAAAAACTAAATGGTCCCTTGACAGCTTTCTGTAAACATGGATGGTAGAACACAGACAGGGCATGTTGTTGTTTCTCACATGACTTTATGGTCCTCGATGGTCCATCAGTCACGTTCCATTCATAGTGCTGAACACCATGGCTTCACACCGCCTCATATGTTCAGAGCACGACACTGGCATCAGCTGGTGTTTTGCAATCGTCTTTGCTGTTTTGAAAGCTGATTTTATTCCTTGCTTGTGAATGAAATGTATAAATGTTGAACTCCTATTGTGGTTACTAATGAGGCACTAATCCCATCATTAATCAAACATCGTTAATAAGATAAACATATGCCATGTCTAATCACATGTCTAATGTCATGTCTGATGTAATTTCTAGTTTCATCGTAGTTTCATGTTTAGTTCCATGTCTAGTGTCATGTCTAATGTCATGTCTAGTTTCATGTCTAGTGTCATGTCTAATGTCATGTCTAGTTTCATGTCTAATGTCATGTCTAATGTCATGTCTAGTTTCATGTCTAGTTTCCTGTCTAGTTCCATGTCTAATGTCATGTCTAGTTTCATGTCTAGTTTCCTGTCTAGTGCCATGTCTAATATCATGTCTAGTGTCATGTCCAGTGTTGGGAACGATACTTTCAAAAAGTAATTAATTATAGTTACTCACTACTTGTTCCAAAAAGTAACTGAGTTAGTAAATGAATAACTCTGAATAATATTTTTTATTTGCTTGGTTGCAAAGTCTTTGGAACATCTGCCGAATACTACAGAAAATGCCAACTTTTCATCGGATTGCTCCGGACTCGCCATTTCTGCTGCCTCCTCTAATCTGTTTGGTGTGAGTGTGCATGTGTGTGGCGCGCGTGTCCTGGCTTGTGTGAAGAAACACACAAGCCAATTGGCTACCATGAAACATGACTCTGCCTTAGCCAATCATAGTCGCTTATCTCGTTGTTAACCCATCCGATCTCCTCACTAGCAGTTTGTGTTTGAAGCCAGGGGTGCGTTCGGATTACGCAGTTTATTCAATCAATTCATAGTAACGCACCTCATTTAACGTACAGCAACGGTAACGGCGTTGTAACGACGGAAACAGTTAGATTACCCCGTTACTGAAAAAATAACGGCGTTACCTAACACCGTTCTTTTAAATGCTGTTATTACAAACACTGGTCATGTCTAAAGTCATGCTCGCTAAATGCTGGACTCTGGTTCTGACTCCTCCCATGATGTTATGAGCCTGGTTCTGACTCCTCCCATGATGTTATGAGCCTGACTCCTCCCATGATGATATGAGTCTGGTCCTGACTCCTCCCATGATGCTATGAGTCCTGACTTCTCCCATGATGTGATGAGCCGGGTTCTGACTCCTCCCATTATGCTTTGACTCTATTTCTGACTCCTCCCATGCCTCCACCAGCGAGCCTCTCTGACGACTGCTCGGAGGGGGAGTCGGAGCCCAGCCTGCCCCTGAAGAGGAAGCAGAGGAGGAGCCGCACCACCTTTACGGCGGAGCAGCTAGATGAGCTGGAGCGTGCCTTCGAGAGAACCCACTACCCCGACATCTACACCCGTGAGGAGCTGGCCCAGCGCGCCAAGCTGACAGAGGCCCGCGTGCAGGTGGGTGGAGCTATCCATCTGCAGGTCGCAGTGGCAGGAGAAAGGAACCTCTTTCCAACAAGACCTTTTGAAGCCTGCAGGACTACAGGCCTGTATGTAGGGCTACCGGCCTGTGTACAGGGCTATAGGCCTGTCTATAGGGCTACAGGCCTGTATGTAGGGCTACAGGCCTGTCTATAGGGCTATAGGCCTGTCTATAGGGCTACAGGCCTGTATGTAGGGCTACAGGCCTGTCTATAGGGCTATAGGCCTGTCTATAGGGCTACAGGCCTGTCTGTAGGGCTACAGGCCTGTCTATAGGGCTATAGGCCTGTCTATAGGGCTACAGGCCTGTATGTTTGAACCGTTAGGTGAAATAATGTATTGAAGAACAGCATACATAGTTAAAGATATGAATTCAATGGATTCTTTTCATATTATTTTACTGCAGACAATATTTGGTGGGTCCTCGGCCTACAGCACTTCTGCAGTGGGTCCCAGCAGGAAACGGCAGCTATATGGGGACATATGTGTATTCCTCTGTGTATGTGTACATGGGTAGTGTCGGAGTGACAGGGACAAGTCCCGCACAGGCTTAAGCTCATTGTTGTTCTTTAATGCGTGTCACATGTCTAGTGAACCTATTCCCCTTTAGTTACTTTACCACACACCTCTTATATCCACCCCGTCCTCACACGACAACATTCAGAATATACATATATTACCTCCAGAAACAAAGTATTTGTGTAGATAGTGAATGCGATGTGATGTAGCGTAGCGTCTGTTAGCACACTGATCCGGCGCTGTCTCTCCAAGGTCTGGTTCAGCAACAGGCGAGCACGCTGGCGTAAGCAGGCAGGAGCCAATCAGCTCATGGTGTTTAATCAGCTGATCCCAGGGGGGTTCCCGCCCTCAGCCATGTCCGGGATCCCCTCGTATCAGCTGTCTGACAGCCCCTACCCATCCCCGTCACAAGGTACTACACCCACCCCCACCTAGCACCAGGTACTACACCCACCCCCACCTAGCACCAGGTACTACACCCACCCCCACCTAGCACCAGGTACTACACCCAACCCCACCTGGCGCCAAGTACTACACCCACCCCCACCTAGCGCCAGGTACTACACCCACCCCACCTAGCACCAGGTACTACACCCACCCTCACCTAGCACCAGGTACTACACTCCCCCTCCCCTAGCACCAGGTGCGACACCCACCCTAACCTAGCAACAGGTACTACACCCACCCTCACCTAGCACCAGGTTCTACAACCACCCTCACCTAGCACCAAGTGCTATACCCACCCCCACCTAGCACCAGGTACTACAACCACCCCCACCTAGCAACAGGTACTACACCCACCCCCATCTGGTCATGACATTAGGATATTAACTAAATTCTAAAATGCATTTCAGTATTGGATTGGAGTATTAAATGGATAGCGTTAAATGCAAACTTGAATAATGCATAATATACAATAATATTACATCTAATACAGTGTAAACCTCAGTACATTAAACAGGTATATTGTGGTGGTCTATGTGTGTGATACTGTCATCAGATCATCCATCCCGGTCTTTAACCAATGGTGTCCTCCTCAGGGTCTGAGCCCCCCCCCAGCACGGTGCACCGTCCCCAGCCGCTGCCCCCCTCCTCGGGGCACCAGGGCTCCGCAGGAGGGCAGGGGGACGGGGCCTACTGCCTGGCCCCCGCACGCCACTCCTTCTCTGGCTACTCGGACAGTTTCGGGGGCCCCCCCAACCCCATGAACCCCCCGCTGGGGAGCGTACTGCCTCCGCAGGTAAGCGCCAGGGACCCAGGGGGTTCAGGTCCTGGAGCAGAAACAGCTTTTTGTGCCGTGGTTCTCAGGGCGTGCACTCTTTATGTGGTTAGCTCGTTAGACCGCTCTCTGGTTGTGAAGGGGTCAACATGTTGACACACTCATGCACCCACCGCGCAGGGAAGGGCCAAAGGGCCAAACCACGCCGCTTTTATAGACGTGTAGATGTTACAATCAACGTCAAATACTATGACAGTTATGCTTTCATAGTGCTGATTCATCTTAGCCGACTACTGGAGGGAATGGGATTTTCTATTTAAATTATTTGGATGACTAAGTGGACACAAACATACATTTATCATGTCATAGCCTAGCAGAACGAGACCGCATTCATTTAACAAAACCTTCTTTAACAACCGTCTGTACTGATTTGATGAGGTAAAGAATTTGACAGCTAGTAAAACAGCAACACTGAACATCAAGAAGAATAGATGGAGGCCTAAAATAAAAGACATTCAATTCACATTGAACACATTCTTAAGAGGCGGAAATATGATCCATAAGCTACTTTCTGAGGTCTTTATACAAAGACAAAACATGGTTATCTAAGTGTACATAATGTTTAGTCTACAATGTGTTACTGAATTGGACATGATTCAACCGCTGATGTGCTAGTGTTAGCCAGCAGCCTAATTTTCAACTGTAGTCCTTTGGCAAAATGTTAAGCTAGGCACAGGATGGTTAAAAAAAATGGGTGTGCTGTTTTGTATTAAAGAATACACACAGCAATAGATAACAACAGTATAACATGATGCCAATAGACTGGCTCCATTAAAACATATAACCATTCATACAAACCACCATAGGTTAGAAAGGACAGCTACAACAATACATAGCAACAGACAAAAATGAACCCAGCTTAAATACTATCAAAGGTGTTCACATTTTTGATAGCTTAAAAGCCAGTCCTTAAAGGAAAATTTCACTGGAGGAGACATGAATCTGTATTGAAAGTGGGTCATATATGTAGTGGATTAGTAACATAAATTTCAAATTTTGTGCCTCCTTGACCGTAAACATGCAGACAGTGACTTTTTTGGCACTTGTGGATTGAAGTTGACAACTCCCAGAATGCCAATGAGCGTTCACTCCCTGAGGGACATAACATAACAGCCAATCAGCGTTCACTCTCTGCAGTCCAGAGTGAACAGCAGCATGAAGGAGAAGTGATTGTTGCCGTTTGCAGACTCCCAGAGCTCTATATCTAAATAATATTATATAATATAAAGGTATCTATATAATATAATATAATATAATACAATATATAATATCACGGCCAAAAGCTGTGTGCGCGTATGGATGAAATTATGAATTAAAGACTGCGTTGCGTTCTCGGACGTCTCTGGTACTTCGACAACAAGTTAAAATCGTAGTGGGGGTTATCTGGACCAGAGTCCTGCATGAGTTCGGGTACTCGATGGGTGACCCGCACAATTTGGATGAAACGGGTGAAAAATAATGTACTGTGTCGGACCCGGACACGGGTGTACTGTGTCGGATCCGGAGCTGGATATGTTATTCAGGAGCGGAGGAGCCAACTAAAACCGTCTACAGTGGATGATGTTCTTTTTATAAATGCAATCTAAAGCACCACGACAAACACCAGATAGTGTAAGTCCCTGGCGCTCCATCTAATGTGTCTAATTTTCCTTTGGGTGCGGGTCGGGGGTCGGTATCAATTTATAGCGGGTCTCGTTGGGTGGGGAATGTAATTCGCGGGTACGGGCGGGTGCGGGTTTACAAAATAAGACTCTTGTATTGATTCTCAGCCAGGGTGTAGAAGGAATTGGGGAAGAAACGTTGGCTTTGACTCTCTGAAGTCCAGATTGAAACGCAACTTCAGATTGATGTGGAAGGACCAGAGACGTCGGAGAACTCGACACAGTCGTCTATTCGTAATATCATCCAGAGGCGCATACAGCTTTTGGCCGTTATATTATATATTATATCATCGATTTATTTAGATATAGAGCTCCAGGTATCCCGCCGGAGCTCCCAGAGTGTTCTAGAATATCTTATAGAACACGGCCAAAAGTTGTGTGCGCCGGATGATATTATGAGCAAACTACTGCGTCTCTGGTAGCCTACTACATCATTGCTTCTTTAGCGCTTGTGTGATCTACCGGTCACACCGGTCACATGGAATTGTCAAAATCCATACCGTAGCGCAAATTCACCTTATACCATACACCCCTAAGTCCCACCCACTGGCACTGATCTTTAATAGGTCAGTAGCGTCAGTGGGTTCCACCCCCTAGGCGGGTTTTAAAATGAGGAGTGCTTGTCGTTTTGGAGTTTTCGTAATTTTTCGTCATTTAAAACAGGTGTGTTAGAGGTAGATACGGATCTCTCCTGTCTTAGGGGAAAATCAGGGAATTATGCAAGACCATTCAAAAATATGACTGGGTTTCTAACAATACAAAGCTTAATGCAAATTGGTGAAGTGTCCCTTTAAGACGGTGGGAGAATGTATGGTGGAAGGTGCAATTTCTAATCTCCACTGGCAATTGGTTCCATATTTTAGAGGCTCTCACATAGAATCATAATTGACCAAAGGAGCTGGACCTAAGAGGTACTACACAGTCCCCTCTTAGAGCAGACCTTGTGGTTCGGCTCTTGGATTTTTCTCTGCTGTAAAAAAGTGCAGAGTGGCAGGGAACCTTGCCATTGATAATCTTAAAAGTGAGGCAGTGTGTTTTTAAATATTTTCCAAGATGAGCAAGTTACATTTGTCAAGGATGTAATAGGGTTGGTAAAGCTTGGGTTTTTCTTTCCAAAACTTTAAGCGCTTGTTTGTGAAGTAATAAAACAGGCCTTAATGTTGTGCTATTCCCCTGAATCCAGCTCATCATACATAATGTTAAGTGGGAAATTATCATATCATTCATATAGAGCTTTGCTGCTGGTGTTGTCAGACAGTTCCTTATATATCTGAAGCTGGCTAGATTGTATTTAGTTATTTGCGTTACCTTTCTCACTTGGTTTTTGAGAAGTGTCAAGGATAATACCTAGATATTTAAAATACGTAACTGTTTGAATGACCTCCCCAAACACATAGACCTTGGGTTCACATTGAGATAGAGTGTTAGTGATAGAGTGTTAGTCTTGATAAAAACCATGCAGACTGTCTTCTTTAAATTTAGATACAACTGTGAGTCAGCAAGCCCCTTATATACATGTACCATTGTATGACTGAGTTTGGCAGCAGCTTGGGCTTTTGTTTTTCATGAACTTAATTTACTGTATCATCAGCATACATCTGAACTTCACACCAAGTGCATACTGATGGCAGGTCATTTATATAAAGGCTGAACAGAATAGGGCCAAGGATAGATCCCTGAGGTACACCCAGTTAGTTTCTCAGGGGTGTTGATGTATCACTACTAACCCTTACACACTGAACTCTATTTGACAGATATGATCTCATCCAGTTAACTACACTGGTTGAGAAATTAAAAAATGAGTATTTGATGATAAACAGTGTAATTATTTTTGTAAATCTAATAAGATTGCTCCATCTATGCCGCCTTTGTCCATTTGATTTGATGTTTTATTTCCACTAAAAAACAATTTGCTGTCTCAGTGGATTGATTGGCTCTGAAGCCGTTGTTTCGATGGAGAAGGTTAATTATTTCTGGATGCCAGAATGAAGCGGATGAGATTGTGCATTCAATAGCCGTTTAAAATCACAGCTGTACAGTTGAGGAAAAGTGGCGTAAAAAAAAAACCTGTGTTTTGAACCACTAAATCAACTGAGTATTTTAAGCTCACACAGACAAACATTCTCACACACACACACACACACACAGTGTTGGGTAGTTACTCACAAAAAAGTAATTAGTTACTTATTACTAGTTACTTCTGTAAATTGTAATGAATTACTTTACTAGTTAATGCATTTGAAAAGTAACTTCACTACTTATTACTTTACTTTCCCGTTTCTTAATTTACTGTAGATACATGGACAAACATCATTGCCCTATCATCACTTAGTGTTTATTGTATTGTATTGTATTTTAAAGCTGAATGGTACGACGACTACAGAAGACGGAAAAGTCATGGTCATTAATGACTTTAGTGATCTTGACAGATTCGATGTCTGAGGCAGGCTACTATCTGAGGTGAAGTAGGACCTCTGTGTCTATTACTGACGGACAATTTCACACACATAATGACTGTCACTCAACGTTTCCCAATGATACCTTTTTGTTGTTTTTATAATTTTATAATTACCGACAAAAGGTTTTATTATTTTGTTTCTTGCTGCAGTTGCAGCAATGCTGAAAGGCAATTTACGTCATAAATCGCTCTCTCATTTCATCATGGGTTCATTTAATATTAATCTACCAGGCAAAGGCCTGCTGATAGCTCACTTGAATATCTGTAGCTTAAGAAGTATAATCCCTGAGTTATGCATGGTAATGAAGTCAAATGATATACACATTATGGCTATATCTGAAACCCATCTTGATGCCTCTTTTGAGAATATTGAATTAGCTGTGGAGGGATACACACTATGTAGGAAAGATATATCAAGATATGGTGGAGGTGTAGCTTTGTATGTGCAGAATCACATTCCTGTTAAAGTAAGAAATGATTTGATGATGAATGATATCGAGGCCCTGTGGATTCAGGTTCACCTCCCACAGACCAAACCCATACTTGTTGGGTGCTGCTATAGACCACCTAGTGCCGATATAAAATACCTGGATTTAATCTGCGAGATGTTGGATAAATCTAGTGATGAAAACAGAGAGATATATTTTACTGGGGACACTAATTTTGATTGGTCTGACTCTAGCATGTGCCCGCTTAAAAATAAACTTATGGCTGTAGCTAATGCCTATAAGCTCACACGGACCATTACACTACCAACCAGATCAACCATGAATAGAAATGGGTTAAAATCATCCAAATGCATTGACCACCTATTCATGAATGTTCCTGATAAATGTACAAAGACATTATCAATAGCACTTGGCTTTACGAATCACAACTTAATCGCAATTAAAAGGAAAACCAAGCTCCCTAAATCTCCTAGCTTGATTATACATAAAAGGTCTTTTAAACATTTTAATGAGGCAAGATTTATAGATGAATTGAAACATGTTAACTGGGAAACTGTGTGTCTTGAGGAGGATCCTGAAGCTGTTTTGAGTACATTCATGAGGTTATTTTTGCAGATTGCAGATAAGCATGCTCCTGTTAGAAAGACAACTGTCAGGGCCAATGGCGCCCCCTGGATAGGGATTGAGCTCAAAGCACTCATGAAGCAACGTAACCAGGCTAAAAAGCTGGCTGACTCTTCTGGTCTACCTTCTGACATGTTGATCTACCGTAAATTAAGAAATCGTGTAACTAAAAAATGAATAGGAGTACATTATAAGAACAAGATCAATGACTCTAGAAATGATGGAAAACTGTTAAACTGTAATCAAATAATGGGAAGATCAACTACATGTCAAAATTCATTTATAAAGGTCGATGGAGCTTAGCTGACTAAGCCAATGGAAATTGCCACATATTTTAATAATTATTTCACAAACAAGGTTGAAAATCTGAGAGGAAACATGACGCCTTCTGATGGCTCCTCCTCATGCATTTTAATTGAAAATCATATGATGAAGGGTAAAAGCTGTCCATTCGATTTTGTACCAGTGAATTTCTGAAATTGAGAAGTTGTTCTCATCACTGCCATGTAAACCTGTCGGGACGGACATGCTAGATGGCAAACTGCTAAGAATTGCGGCATGCCATGTATCTGCTCCAATTTGCCACATATTTAATAAGTCTCTAAGACATTGAGTCTGTCCTGGAGTTTGGAAGGAGGCCAAGGTCATCCCCCTACCCAAGGACAAAACGAAAGAATTCACTGGTAAAATCAGTCGCCCAATTAGCATACTTCCAGTTCTTAGTAAGCTGATGGAAAAAGTAGCTTTCAAGCAAATTCAAGATTATTTTACAAATAATAAACTGTTCTCGTTTTCCCAGCATGCTTATAGGCAAGGTCACTCAACTTCAACTGCTCTAGCTCAGTTAACTGATGATGGCTGTCACAAATTGATAGCAAGAATATGGTTGGCACAGTCATGATTGGCTTCAGTGCAGCATTTGATGTCGTCGACCACGACATAATGATTTCCAAACTGAGAACATATGGTTTTAATTAGTGCTGTCAAGCGATAAAAATATTTTATCGCGATTAATCGCATTAATGCCATAGTTAACTCATGATTAATCTCGAGCAATCGCGATTAATCGCAAATGTTTTTTCAATGCTAAATATCCCTTGATTTCTTTGTCCCATTAATTTTTCTCATTTTAATGCTCTTATCAACATGGATAAGTGCATCGGCTTGCCTTGTGCAAATGTTTTTTTATTGATAACAACATTGGCATATACTGATCAAAACAGGACGATACAAAAAAAAGCCTATAGTGCAATTAAACGATGAACATACAAACATACTGCCTTTAACATAGCAGTCAAGCTACTGCTTCTTTGTTTTGAGCCAAAAAAAAAAAAAAATGTAACATTACATTTTTAAATAAAAGAATTGCGTTAATCGCGCGATAAAAAAATTAACGCCGTTAAAATTGGTTTGCGTTAACGCCGTTAATAACGTGTTTAACTGACAGCACTAGTTTTAATACTATGGCACTTGCTTGGATGTTGAGCTATTTATCAGGAAGATCAAAGAGAGTGTGTTTTGATGGTAGCCTATCAGAACGCAAGTACAATCACTGCGGGGTGCCCCAAGGAAGCTGCTTAGGTCCTTTACTCTTTATTATTTTGACAAATGATCTTCCCTGTGCTACAACTGACACCAATATGGTTACATATGCAGATGACACAACCTTGTACAGTACGGTTCCTACCTTAAATTATCTAGTAAATACCTTAAAACAGAAACTTGAGAGGGTGTCTCACTGGGTAAAAGAAAGCAAACTAGCAATGAATGCGGACAAAACAAAATGCATTCTTTCAAAAATTCTTTCAACTATCAATGTCAGGAATACCCATTGAGCAAGTTGAAAAAGCAAAACTACTTGACCATATTGATGGGATTGTAATGAAAATGGGAAGAGGCTTAGCCATGGTCAGGAAGTGCTTCCCATACTTGACATCTTCATTAATGGGTCAAGTCATACAGTCTCTGGTTTTTTGTCATCTGCATAACTGTCATATAATATGGTCAGCTGCAACTATGTCTGACCTGAACAAACTTCAACTTCTTCAGAACAGAGCAGCTAGACTGGTACTTAAATGTTCTTTACGCACTAATGTCTTATTTATGCATTCACGCCTGTCCTGGTTATCTGTCAAACAAAAGCTTCATTCTAGTCTCATTATGTTCTTTAGTTTTTAAAATCAATTAACACACATAATCATAAGACCAGGATTACCAGTAATGGCTATTTAGGGCCCAGGACCAATCTCCTCAAACATACAGTTACTTACAGATGTATATCATTCTGGAATCTGTTACCATCTCACATTCACCTCTCACAAAATAAATTGCCGTTTAAAGGCACCCAGTGCAACTTTATGTAAACATTCAATGAAAAATAAACATTCAATTTGTCTTTTTTACACGTAGTAAGTTTCAATAACTCCATACCATTACATATCGACATTCAAGGAGCAAAGATGAGACGTCATTGTGTGGTGAGAACTGATAGAAAATCGTAAACAACAACAATCGCCGGTGGGGAGAAGCCATTTTTCCATTGACTGGAAGCCTGCTTTATTTATTGTAGGTTACAAAAAATAAAGAAAATGGCGGCATTGTTGTTGTTATCGATTTTGTATCAGTTCTCACCACACAACGACGTCTCATCTTTGCTGCTTAAATGTCGGTATGTAATGGTATGGAGTTATTGAAACTTACTACGTGTAAAAAAGACTAGAAATTGAATGTTTATTTTTAAGCCTCGAAAGTTGCACTGGGTGCCTTTAAGATAGCTCCGAAGACCCACCTATTGCAGGTGTCCACATGACACCTGCATCATATTTTGAACTAATTTACTGTGAATTTACTATGACCGGCATTTTAATCTTATGTTGTACTTATTATCTTTTGTATAATGTTTGGTAATGTATGTATTCTATATGTTTTATATTGTATGCTCCTATATGGACCACAGGAAGACTAGCTACCACCTCGGCGTCAGCTAATGGGGATCCATTCAATAAACAATTGTATAAATCTATACAAAATAGCATATAAAACCATATGAAAGAACAATATCCCTGTCTGCACAAAGAAATGCCTCACTGTAAAATCCACAAACAACAGGATAAAGTAGGCTATGGTGAGGTCAATCAGTAGCAACACACAAGTTTCAGAACACAGGCTTTGGGAAACATGAGAAAAAAAATTAAGTGGTCAATGAAAAATATAAAAAGGTCACTTTATCCCATACAATTAAAACAGAAATGCACTTAAGCGGCGGGGACACATGCTGTTACTTTATGTGGTCCAAAGGCTGAATGAACCTGATCTATTTCGCAAGCTTTGTAAGTTTGTCTTCCTCTCACCCTCTTGCAAGCAAGAGCAGCCTTCTCAAGTTTTAAAGAAATGCTGTCTATCCAGTGCACCGTCATTCCTTATGAGGCACCGAAATGTGCGTTCTTATTCGATCTCGTTACAACCGTTTACTGCTTCTGCGCTCCAACACTTGAACACTCCTTCGCACAAGCAGCTACGTCACTCAAATCGATCGCAATGGCAACGTGCTGAGGCGAGCAGGCGCTGCAGACACACAGGCAGCACGCATGCACGCACCACAACAGATCAGAACTTTACACGCAGGCAAACACGGCTTGGGTAACGCAGGAAAGCGCGTTACAATAGTCTAGTAAAGTAGTGTAGTTACCGATATTTTAAATGAAATGCGTTACTTTACTTCGTTACCCAAAAAAGTAATATTATTACCCCCAACACTGCACACACACACACACACACACACACACAAACACACACACACACACACACACACACACACACACACACACACACACACACACACACACACACACACACTCGCACATACCCAGAAACACACAGACACACATACACACACGCAAATGGGTAAGACTGACAGAGTCAGGATATTTTTATGTCAAATATATTTTTTAATAATATAATGTAATATTCAAAAGTAAGGATTGTAAGTAAACATATTAGATCATTGCTTGCTTTGGCTTCCATCAACCAATGTCTGGATTCTTAAATAAAATGACATTGGTTTTTTTATGTTAAGACTTCAATTCTAACAATCGACAGTATCAATACTTATTTAACATACCATCTTAAGTTACACGAGGAGCACATCTGGGTCTGGAAAAAGTCAATTCCTAATGTCATTTTTCAGAAATACAATTCACCATTTAGAGCGCGGTCCGCTGGCGGTAACTCAGAGAGGCCCCGGTCTGAGTGTTTGAGTGCGTCTTAAACCCAGCTTCTCCATCCCTGCTGGGGACAAACTCTGGTCCCCCTCCTCCCCTGAGCGTATCCCTGAACTCCTCCGTGTTACACATGCCAGGCAGACGGCTCCGCTTACATCCACACAACGCTTGTTTACACTGGCACCATGCAAGTCAACTCCTCTCTTTAACCAAAACACCACGCGGGGAGGCCCCTCAGACAGAGGGTCTGGGGGACTATGGCCCAAAGGTGAATATCAAGAACCGATCACTAAAAACAGATATATACATGTATATATACAAATACATATATATATATATATATATATATATATATATATATATATATATGTATATATGTATGTATATACTGTTCATATTTATGTATATATGCATATGTGTATGTATATACTGTATATATATATATATATATATATGTATATTGCTGAGTTCTTCAAGGGAAGTGATCGAATCCAAAGGAATAGCTTTAAAGGGACTTTATTTGTATAAAGTATTTTCGGTATGGTAAACTGATACTCTGAAGCAAAGAGAGATTGAAGATGTATTCTAAGCACGTGCTGAGCGTCTCCTAGCTGATCAAAAACATAAACCCATCTATGTCTAATAGCTGCCGAGAAGATTCTGAAAACAATACTCGATCTGTAGGCTGTTATGGTCTGAACAGCGCGGTCCGGAAGTAGTGGGGGGAGCCGATGTGGGGTAACCCTCGGTTTTCTCGCCTGGTCTGTGGTGCTGCCTTCTGTGGCTAAAGTATTTATTGCAGCCTTCAGTACGGTCTTGCTCCCCTTGTGGCTATGTATGGTATTTACGGCTTATATGTTTGGTCCTACTTCATTGGGTCTATGTGTGGGTAGCTTAGATTCTTAAAATACGTAACAATATATACATATGTGTATATATATATATATATGTGTGTGTTTTTTTAAGGCGTTACACGTGCGTAACATTACATTGCACTACGTCATTCTGCAATGAGCTTTTATCCTATACGACTCAGAATAAACACATTTTCCATTTGTAATATGTGCGCAGACTCAGCCTATGCATTCTTTAAATAAAAACAGGACTGCGCATGTGGTAAAGTGGGTATGAGGCATTTTTAAGGCGGCCGCAGATCAAAGTGATGTGTCAGGTGGTCTCTCTTCATCACCGCCACATTCTGGGAACATTACATGCCATTGCACTATGTAATTATGCAATGAGCTATTATCCTATACGATTCAGAATAAACACATTTTCCATTTGTAATATGTGCGCAGACGCAGCCTATGCATTCTTTAAATAAAAACAGGATAGAGATAGGGAGAGAGGGAGAGAGAGAGAGGAGAGAGTGGCTGCAGAGGTAAAGTGGGACATGAGGCGTTTTAAAGGTGGCCGCAGGTCAAAGTGACATGGCAGGCGGATCCTCTTCATCACCACCGCATTCTGCGTAACATTACATGGCATTGCATAACGTCATTATGCAATGAGCTTTTATCCTATACGACTCAGAATAAACACGTTTTCCATTTGTAATATGTGCGCAGTATGCATTCTTTAAATAAAAAAAGGATTGAGCACGTAGGGTCAAGACGTGACAAGAGTAGTGAGCATATTCATATGGAACGCACACAGACACACAATCTCAGGCTAATCGTGACTGATACTCTGATGTTATGTTTCACAGGACAGAGACAGAGCACCAGTGTCCTACAGTCTCATGTTATGTTTCACAGGACAGAGACAGAGCACCAGTGTCCTACAGTCTCATGTTATGTTTCACAGGACAGAGACAGAGCACCAGTGTCCTATAGCCTCATGTTATGTTTCACAGGACAGGGACAGAGCACCAGTGTCCTATAACCTCATGTTATGTTTCACAGGACAGGGACAGAGCACAAGTGTCCTTTAGTCTCATAGGAGACTATAGGAGAGAGAGTTCATCTCTCAAAAGAGAGAGATCTGTAGAGAGAGAGAGGCAGAGAGCGAGAGAGGGAGCAGTGTTTGAATTACGCCACCAGCTTCGGGGGGGTCAGTATTTCCACTGGGTGGGCGATGGCGTCATTAGAAAGCCATGCCTGTATATTCATAACTACATCATTACAAAGTTAAAGTGTGTAGCATACATTCTTCTGAAATTGCATAAAATGCCTATGCCAGGTACATTCTTCAGAAATTGTATAAAATGCCTATGCCAGGTAGCTAATTCTGGAGAAAGAAACACATGCTAACTGATATCTTGGGGAAACAACTAACAACACCAAGAAAGGATTATTGGAGCATTTTCGTGATTGCTCATTCACGTGACCTGCAGGTTGGGGCAGCAGCGCGCTGAATCTGGGCAGGAGGCTAACTGACGTGACTGACAATAGTGAGTGGGCTAAAAAAACGAATTTAGGCGACTTGCATTTTTTCACAACTCATAAGGAACCTCCACCTTGATACCGTAGCTCTCCACGAGGCTCTATTGGTAACGACAAACACACAAAACCTGCATCGCTGCCAGTACGTGTTTCGTATTGGAGCAATTGTCGATTGTTGTCAAGTAAACAAAAGTCAAAGAAGCTGAAGGAGCAGAAAGGGTACAGTCCACTGAAGGGGTGTTTGAAATCGTATGATTATTCCTTGCATGATGAGCACAGATTGAGAAATAAAACATAACCAAACACTTCACGCATCAAGTATTTCAGTACCCCCCAAACTGTCGGTTTAGTCCCTTTTAAGAGGGTCCAAATCCCATTCGAGGGGGTCAGACCCCCCCATCCGCCCCGTAATTCGAACCCTGGGAGGGAGAATATGGGAAGTTGGGAACACAGCTTTATATTTAATATTTTAAAGGTAAATGTCTCTTGGAAGCACAACTTCCTGGTCCAATTCAACATGGACGCCTTCTTTCAAGTCCGCCTCAACCCAACCCTTAACCCCAACCCTTCCCCGTGGTTGGGAAATTATTTAAGCAGCACCATGTGTGTGTGTGGATGTAGAATAACATGTCACTTAGAGGGCCAAGAGGGCCCAAAGAGTAGCATGAACCTGCTTCTTATTAGGACAGCCAGAGGAGCCCTGGGGTCCACACTCAGAGAGAGAGAGAGAGAGAGAGAGAGAGAGAGAGAGAGAGAGAGAGAGAGAGAGAGAGAGAGAGAGAGAGAGAGGAACAGGGAGAGAAAGAGAAAGGAGAGAGAGGATAGAGATAGGGAGAGAGAGAGGAGAGACAGAGTGGCTGCAGAGGTAAAGTGGATATGAGGAGTTTTTAGGTGGCCGCAGGTCAAAGTGACGTGTCAGGTTGTCTCTCTTCATCACCGCCGCATTCTGGGAACAATTAATTGATGACGGATAGATGATGTTCTTCTTAAGAGTGTATGTGTGTGAATATGTGCACACATATGGAAAGGGGGGTTTGTTTTCAGGTTGGTTTTGACCCAATCACAGACGGTTCGACCCGCGGCTCTTTTCCGTCGTTCCCCCCTACCCCCCCGCGCCCTTAATGTGATTATACAGCTCTAATGAAGAGCAGGTCAGCAGGCTGGATCTCATTCCATGGTTCTGGAGCCTGCTGTGTCCCTTATCGCTATCTTCAGCACATCTCTTATCACCGGCCTCCTCCTGGGCGGCGGCCCGGACAACTTCAGGATAAGTGGGGCCTTTAGTCTGAGACAAATTGCCTAATTCTTCCTCTTTGGTGCTAGCCTCTCTCTCTCTCTCTCTCTCTCTCTCTCTCTCTCTCTCTCTCTCTCTCTCTCTCTCTCTCTCTCTCTCTCCCCTCATCCTCTCTCTCTTTCTCTCTCTCTCTCTCCCTCTCTCTCTTTCTCTCTCTCTCTCTCTGGCAGATTTTCTTTGTTTGTGTGTGTGTATGGGTGCACGTGTGTGTGTGTGTGTGTGTGTGTGTGTGTGTGTGTGTGTGTGTGTGTGTGTGTGTGTGTGTGTGTGTGTGTGTGTGATGATACACGATGTGCTTATTTGGTCCAATAGCGAGCATAATATTATTTATATCCGAGGCCTGGTCAAGAAACACATACAATATCAGCCTACTTATTACGAATCTGATACCAAACCCTCCTTTAGGCCACTTTAAGATGGCCCTCCAAGGCCAGACTGTCTTGCTGATGGCTAACCACTGGTACCATGCGGGTGTGTCTCTCCAGGTGATGGGTCTCCTGAACCCCGGCGGCACACCCCTCCAGCCCCAGAGCGAATACTCCCTCTCCCCGCCCACCACCAACTGCAGCCTGGGTAGCGGGTCGGTCTCCACGCCTAGCTCCCAGACCTACTGCCCGGCCTCCTACGGGGCCTACAGCGTGGACCACGTGGCCTCCTACCAGTATGGCCAGTATGGACAAGGTAAGGTCTACACGATACACATTCTTATCGGACTGAGACTGAATATGCAATGACGGTAGCAACCGAACGGAGGCCTTAAACAGGGCTTCACGCGTCCGTTTACTTCGAAAGACTGCGCCATTCATTAGAGAGGTGTCGATAAACGCATAATGACTAGGCAACAAACGGAGAGGACGCTGGCGCTGTCTGTTCGCCGCTTCTCCAAGCAATTTTTGGGCCAATTTTGGCCAATTTTATTTTAAAAAGTGATTTTTTGTGGACATATAATCTCTACTTGGTTCCCTGCAAGCTACATCAGCGACGAAAAGCAAGCTTATGGACTGTCTTTAGTTGTTCCAGTGTTATTGTGAAGAGCCGTGTAGCTCACTTGCTATTTTGGCGTCCCTAGCAACGGCTAAAAACAACGGCTAAAAACAAGTAGCCGATGTGACATTTTCCTGGTCACTGCTGGCGTTTTTTTTTCGGTGATCCTGGTGAGGAATATGCCCTGGTCAACCTGCTAAGCTGTCTCTACTGTCTCGTGGATTTTCTGCACTGCCTCCCAGCTCTTCCCCAGATGCTTCGGGTCCGTACCTAGCTGCTAACAGGCTAACATCACTCTGGCTGGTTCGATGTTGACGTACTTCGCTCCATCCCACCCTGTATTTCCACCATTAAGCAGCTAGGACTATTGCGTAGACCTCGATATATCCACAGAGGCTCAGGGAGAAACTTTATTCATGGTCATCACATCCATTAGGTCCGCTGAGACGGCTGAGGGCAAAAGACGTAACATCGCGAGATCCCCGCACTCCCGGCTGGATAGATTTCATGGAGTGGATTCCAACCTGCGCGGAGTGGATTTTAAGGCTCTGCGACCTGTACAGAGAATAACCCCACAGTCACTGGTCAAATTTGAACTTTTCAACACTCAATCCTTAAATAATAAATCCAGCTTGATTGAAGAGCATATCAGGGAAAAAGGACTTGACTTCATGTGTCTAACAGAAACCTGGCACCAGCCAGAGGTTTACTCTGCCCTAAACGAAGCCTGTCCCCCAGGCTACAGTTACTTGGAGGCAGCCCGCAGAACTGGACGCGGTGGTGGCCTAGCTGTCATCCACAAACAGGACCTGGAGTTGTCCCCCATGGTGCTGCCTACAACTTCCTCCTGTGAATGTCTTGCATTCACATGCAAGCCCCCCCATCCCATGACTGTTCTACTCATATACAGGCCCCCAAAACCCAACTCTGCTTTCATCCTGGAAATGTCTGATCTCCTCACAACACTCTGTACTACCTCTGCCAATACCATCATTCTGGGTGATATTCATGTTGACACCCCCTCATGCCAGCCCGCTGCTGATTTTCTTCAGCTGCTAGACTCCCTCAACCTACAACAACATGTTGATGCCCCCACACACTCCAGAGGACACACATTTGACCTGGTCATCTCAAACTCCGCCCCCATCAGCAACCTACAGGTCTATGATCTTGGCGTCTCGGATCACAGAGTTGTGTCAATGGAGCTCCCTTTTCCTTCCTCCCACACCAAACCAATACGGCAGATCCACTTCAGGAATGTGAAAAATATCAACATGGATGCCCTGGCCCTGGACCTTCAACATCTCTCCTCTGGCTCAACTGACTCCCTCTCTGTTGCTGACTCAGTGGACTTATACAACCAGTCCCTGAGCAGTCTCCTGGATCTCCACGCCCCCTTAACATCGAGGTCAGTCTCCTTCTCGCGCTCCGCACCCTGGTACACCAGTGAACTACGTACAATGAAGGCGGCTGGGCGTGTCCTTGAGCGGCGACTCAAGGCCTCTGGTCTGACGGTTTACAAACAGGCATACAGGGAACACAGGAGGGCATATGCTGAAGCCCTGAATAATGCACGGTCCAGGTTCTATTCCACAATAATCAACAATAGCCCTGGTAACTCCAAACAGCTCTTTTCAACTATCAATCACCTTCTCAAACCCCCTTTACCATCCAAATCTGATGTCACCACGGAGAGGTGCAACATGCACATCAACTTTTTTAAACAAAAAGTGAATAACATCCGCTCACACCTCTCCACCACTACTGTCCTGCCCCTTCCAACTGCTGACCCACCGATTGACTCTGTCCAGACCCTCTGCTCCATCTCCAGCATCACAAAGGAAGAGGTGGAGGACGTCATCAGGAAAATGAAGCCATCCACCTGTGCACTAGACCCCTTCCCTACAGCTCTGCTGAAGGCCAACATCTCTGCTGTCTCTCCACTCATCACCAATATCATTAACCACTCCCTCCTGGCCGGCCATATCCCATCTGCATTAAAAACTGCTGTCATCAGACCAACATTAAAAAAACCTACCCTTGATCCAGAAGTCCTCTCCAACTACAGGCCCATCTCAAATCTCCCATTTTTGTCAAAAGTTCTGGAAAAAACAGTTGCAGCACAACTCCAGGATCACCTCATACAACATCACTTGTTTGAAAATTCCAGTCTGGTTTCCGCTATGGCCACAGTACAGAAACAGCCTTGGTCAGGGTCACAAATGACCTCCTGATGGCAGCAGACACCGGCTCCCCATCTCTCCTCATCCTCCTGGACTTAACAGCTGCTTTTGATATGGTTGACCACAATATTCTCCTTCACCGCCTGCAATACACCAATGGACTATCAGGAAATGTAAAGAACTGGTTCACCTCGTACCTCACTGACAGAACTGAGCACGTTGCCCTGGGCAAAGCAAAATCACACACCAACAACGTCACCTGCGGTGTCCCCCAGGGCTCGGTGTTGGGCCCCACACTGTTCTCACTGTACATGCTCCCCCTGGGTAGTGTCATTAGCAGGCATGGCTTATCTTACCACTGCTATGCTGATGATACACAGCTCTACATCAGGACAACCCCCACTTCTTCTGCCCCTCTGCCAACATCCACACTGACCACCTGCCTGGAGGAGATAGAGGCGTGGATGAAGCTCAACTTCCTACAACTTAACAGCCATAAAACGGAAGCCATCCTTGTTGGCACGCCACATCAGCTCCGCTCCCCCACCATCACCAATATCACCTTCTCTGGCCAAAACATCCCCCTTTCCACATCCGTCACCAACCTCGGTGTTAAAATGGACCCACAACTTAATTTTGACACCCACATCAAACACCTCTGTAAGACAGCATTATACCACCTCAGGAACATCGCCAAACTCCGCCAATCACTCACCCTGGCTGATGCAGAGAAGCTTGTCCATGCCTTTGTCTCCTCCAGGTTGGACTGCTGCAATGCACAGAGGCTCCAATACATTCAAAACAGTGCTGCCAGGGTCCTGATGAGGGTGCGCAAGCATGACCACATCACCCCCATCCTGAAATCACTGCACTGGCTCCCTGTCCCACTCAGAATTGAGTACAAGGTCTCCCTCCTCACCCACCAGTGCCTTCACGGACTTGTCCCCCTCTTCCTTCAGGAACCCCCCCCCCCGACAACCTCACGTACACTCCGTTCAGGATCCACTCACACCCTCCAAACCCGACATACGAAGCTGTGCACCATGGGTGATCGGGCCTTTTCTGCTGCTGCCCCTAGACTATGGAACGCCCTCCCTGACCATCTGAGGGCTCCACAGACTACAGCTCTTTTTAAACGGAACCTCAAAACCCATCTCTTTAAAAGAGCATTTAGCTTTTCTTTGAGGTTCCCCCTTTTAATATTATTATTATTATATATATTTTTTTTTCTCTGAAGCACTTTGAGATTCTTGAATATAAAGTGCATTATAAATAAAATGTATTATTATTATTATTATTATTATTATAATGTAATAATAAATAATGTGGAAACCCCAGTCGATAATGTAACACATTTCTGAGCGCATAATATGATAACATTTTGCCTATAATGTTACAGGGTATAACATTTTGGTTCAACTATTATCTATACTATTATGTTCCTCCTTACGTTATGAAGCAAGCATAATAATTTTCTACCTATAAGCCGTTTTCACACATTTTTATATCAGGAGATTCTACCCTGAGGGTGATTCACACTTAATGCTTTATAGGTGGACATCAATGTAATTTAGACCTCAGTAGAATCAATGGGGGGTTCAGGGGAGGTGGGCTTGCAAGGGACGGGATATGACGTAGGGTCTAAGTTCGCAAGAGGACGGATAAGTGTGGCCACTGTCACTGTAGTTTGTTTGACCGGAGACAAAATGGAGGCAGAACGGGCAGAACTCATTGCGATCATCTGAAATGTTGCTAAATTGATGCATCATATATTCCGTTGCATCCACAAAATCCGAAGCATTGATCGATGAAAGATTGGAGCATGAGTTAAAGACGAATAGAAGAAACGACGCAGAAGAAAGGTGTCACGAACGACTGGTTTAACAGAGAAAGAGAGCATATTTTTTTGCTTCATTTCACATATAACTAACACTTCGACAATTGTAGTTGCTTTCTGTGTTTAACTGAGAAAACAGGAAGTGGAAGGACGGGACCCTATAACTTTCTGCTGACTGTTGTCAGTAATACTAATAAAAAAACATTTTCTATCACGTGCAGCTGTGGACAGATTTATTGTTTTATTATATGATGTGTACTTTTAGGGTTATGATAAGACCTATCTTTTAGCGTTCACCACAAATGCAGTGCTAACATTTTAATATTTTTTAAACATTCAGCGAACAAAAGGCAACAGGATGATTATCATTCAGGGGGCCACTCAATAACATGCAGAAGCGTCATCAACACGCCCACTGAAGTGGTGTGAGGAATACTGACATTGTACTCTTCATTCACATATATGGTCATTTACATTTCCTACGGAGAGAATACTACCTCAGGGGTAGTACTATTTATATGATTTTCAGGGTACAAATATCAGGATATGTTGTTCACACATACGGCCCATCAGGAGAATATCAGGACTTACACGTGTGTCTGAAATCAGCTAGTGTGTGAGCATTTGATTACATTATTAAACGATATATCAATATATATATATATATATATATATATATGCGACAGGCCTGCTTTATATGGTACTAAGATGTACCTTGCCAACCTACTTCCTGTCTACGTGAGTGTACATGGTCCTGCAAGATGTGGGGGGTTTTCAGAGAAGGGCAGCTAATCTGGAAGTATATCAAAATATTTATATATATATATATATATATATATATATATATATATATATATATTTATATATATACACCTATAAATATAGCCTACACCTCTATATATATAAATATATAAATATTTAGACCAATAATGATGAAATATTTATGAGTAACATTAACATTACCGACTTTATCATCTGAAATTAAAACAGTCTTCTGTGGTGGTTTTAGAATATTGTTTTTGCTTTTTCAAGGAAACATCTGCTTTATGGGTCTGTTTAACCATTTCTTCTTGGTTGGACTCTGAGCACAGTGATTTGTAAATGTTAAAAGCCAGATGTGTCTTATTAGTTAAAAAGAAGTATGTCGTTTTCACATTAAGTAGAAATCCAAGCACAAATTTTATTTGATTTTGGACTTTTTACACGTTAAAATATTCACTGAAAAATAATTGTACTGCTTGGTTGCAATACATGTACAGAGTAAGAGACAGAGTGAGAGATTGTGGAAGGAGAAGGAAAAAGAGACAATTTTTTAAGGTTTATAGATTTTGAAATCACACCATTTCATTAAATTAGGTTGAACTCAAAATGCTCTTGCAATATACAATTAAGGACTTGGTTTAGAAGTTGTCTGAACCAATAATTAATAATGCCAAACAATATATAATCTTATTAGTGTGTCAGGTTTGGTCATCATCACATTTCTGACCCAATACAAAACAATTTTGCTCTGCAAATGTATGCTTCCTTTTAAAGACAAGATTGTAGTGGGAGGAGAGTTTAATGTGGACGAGTATTCAAAGTATGAATAAAAAATTGGACAATGTGTAGAGATGCAGTCAAGCCAGTACCAGTTTGTTTTAATTTTGAATAATTTGTATAAAACAGAAAAATCATCTATAATTTGCTCAAATAAAATGAACAGTTAATTGTTTTAAGGTTTGAAATAATGTGGTTTTAAATTGTAAAGGTTTTATATTATATGAGCTTGAGTGAGCAAGGACCTTTCAATCAAATAATTTAGTTAGCCACAGTCGACATCAGTGTGATATGCGTACACAGTATTACCAGATGGCCTCCCCTCAGCTAGGAGTACTCAACAGACATCTACCTGGGTCCAACAGGGAGGGGGTGGACTTCATTTCAAATTACCGTTAGTACCGGGGTAAATGTTGACTTCAAACAAACTTCTTCCAGAAATATGGAAGAAAACAATTTTTTCTTTTGCTTTTCCCTACTTTCCCCCCCAACCCCGATTATGGTCCATAGAAGGTGAACCAATCAGGCTCATCAACTGATCGTATGACTACCCCCTCTCTCTCTGTACACTGAAACCACTTCAAAGCCATGGGTTAACGGGCCCTGCATCAGCGGCATCTATCGAAGATATCTGAGCAAGTATCCGAGAGCGGTAACTGTCTAATGACATATCTCGCTGGGATCTCTGCAGGCTAAGATGTGAGTTGTGAGGGCATCACACAGGAAACACCCTCGTTACGTTGCATTTGATAAGCATTCACAAACACACACACACACACACACACACACACACACACACACACACACACACACACACACACACACACACACACACACAAACACGCATGAAGTGTGCGATGCAGTTCAGACTGGTGCATCTTGATGTGGTTAATCAGTGTGAGTGGATCGCCGGTGTACGGCCGGCCCTGCACAGGCCGAGGAAAGTGCTCTTCCAGGGGCTGGGTGGATCCTAAGGGCCTCTGGCAGCGGGGCTATTGGAACCAGGTGGTTGGTGAGGTCAGCTGGGGAACCAGTTTCAAGCAGTGCTGTACGCTTGTCGCAAATGATATGGGGCTAGGCTAGCTTCTTTTAAATTACCTATGCAGAGATCAACGTCACCTTTCTCTCATTTTGATGCATTACGTGCAGGTAACACTTTTGCTGAAAGTGCTGAAAATAAAGAAGTGCTGTTGTTGTGTGGGGCGTGCATTGATTCGATCATACAGTGCAGGCAGCTTGACCAAAGCAGCCCATGTTGGAGCCATCCCCGTTCTGCGGCCGGTTCTCCGTTGGCAGACGTTGTACTTCCAGCCTAAACCTCCAGTCGAGCAATAATGTCTCCACACCGGGTCGCTCCGTCGTTTCCCCTCTCGTTGATTCCTTGGTAAACTGCCAAGGAATCAACATGATCTGTTCACACCTCGCACTGCACTAGGCTGCACTAGGCTGTGCGTTGGTGGAAAGGCATCCCAAACCACGTGGCTAGACTGTACAGCCTCCCTTTCCTTTCTCACTTATGTCAAAACTAATATATCATACTTACCTTAATGGATCCCCTCTTTTCTAGGTGCCCTTCCTTACCTGAGGCCTGAGATCACCTAAGGACTTGGAGCGGACCTCATGAGGAACACCCCGCGTGCGTGTGCGTGAGTGTGCATGTGTGTGTGTGTGTGTGTGTGTGCGTGCGTGTTTACGTGCGTGCTTGTGTGTGCCTGTGTGCTTGTGTGTGTGTGCCTGCGTGCGTGCATGCTTGCGTGTGCGTGTGTGTGTACACAGATGGTGTTCTTCAACTCACAGCTGGGTCCGCCCATGAAGCTCTCCACATCCTCCCCCTCCTCCCCGATCCCTACCCCCCTCTTTCTCTCTTTGTCTCCCCCGCTTGTCCCCTGGGCTCTGGTGATGTGAGGCGACACTGGGGCAGGAGCATGGCGTGAGCAGGCGGGCCCGCTGGACGCTCCTCTTCAAGGAAAGGCCTTTGGAGGGGTCAGGGGTGACCTCAGAGAGAGTGACAGATGAGAGAGTGGAACAGAGAAGGGTGGGGGGGGGGAAAGAAACCTTTGAGGGGGACACGGCTGTATCGATCACTGGGGGGGGGGGGGGGGGGGGGGGGGGGGGGGGGGGGGGGGGGAGAGCCTACCGTAGCCCCCGACTTGCGCCCTGAAAGATTTCAGCTGGTCACAAGTCATGACCAAGAGACACTTGAGAAACCAAGAAAAAGTGAGAGCAGTTTAAACTAAAGGAACGCCCCCCCCCCCCCCCCCCCCCCCCCTGTCTCTGCCCTCCTCCCTCTCCTCCTCTACAAAGTGTCTTAAGAGGTACCATGGCCTTTAAAACACTCAGGAACAAATGCACCTAACGCAGCCTCTCTCGGGGGGGGGGGGGGGCAACACATGTGCCTTTAAGAGACTTATTAGGTCAGAAGCAAGCGGAAAGCCCCACTAATCCTCTGTAACATCAGATACAGTGGTATCAAAGGTATGAAGACAACACACAGCCCACGGTACGAGGCG
>NC_082397.1:24821529-24849628 GCF_031168955.1 Gadus macrocephalus
TCCTGGGGCTTGCTGCTCGCAGGCTTGTCCTGGCTGCTGAAGGGCTAGTCCTGAGGCTCTTTTACGTTTCGGAGCTGGCTGATGCTCATCCTCCTCTTCAAACTCTGAAATGTTATCCTCACTTTCCAAACTTATTTCCTCTGCATCACCATCAAAACCCTCTGTCTCTTCAAATATCAGCTGTAAGGCAGTCTGAACAGAGAATTGCTTTGCCATCTTGATCAGTTGTGGTATGGAACCACGCTGACAGAGCTTTTTTATAGTGTCAGGTCCCCAAGCTTGATAGTGTTGGGTGCTCCAATTTTGCAACCTTGTGCGGGAACAGTGGGTGCACACTGTGGGTGCTCACACCAAGGGCCCATTCACCTGCTTTACTCTTTCCCCCTCTCTCTTTCCCCCTCTCTCTTTCACACACACACACACACACACACACACACACACACACACACACACACACACACACACACACACACACACACACACACACACACACACACACACACACACACACACACACACACACACACACAGAGGAAGAAGGGAAAATGAGGGTGCACAGAACCTATGATTTCCACACTTAAACTAGCTCCGGGTCCACTGGACCCGAACACCCTGTGTGTAATAGAAATGTGATGGGGGGGTATACAGGGGGGGGTCATTGAAAATGTTTTCTGATTCATGTTCCTCACAGAAAATGAGCCAAAGCCAATGAATCTTAGTTCAAAATAATAATTATTTGTATCACTTTTATAAAACTGAAAACGGGTCCCACAGACCCGAACACCTTATAAGGGTTAATATATATAGTACTAATACATGGAATAAACTTGTCAGACGCATTCCTTCCTTCTTCACTTTTAATCGTATCATCATAAAAGATTTTATTCAAACATATTTTGGACACGTATTTAGAATTCAACAATGTTGTTTGAATCATCACAAAACAGAACTATTGTACATATGAGACATTTTGAGCCAGTGAGTCAGTGAGAGAGATTGCACTGCCTTGTTTGCCTAGTTTGGCTCATCCTGAGACACTCATGCAGCTTCTCATAGGTCATGGAGCAATGTGCCCTTGTTCTGATGGCATTCATATGAGAAAAGCTAGACTCACACTTATCGGTTGAGCCAAACATTGTAAGAATAAGTGATGCCAGTTCCTGATTGTGGGGTACTGATACTGGCTAGTATCACCGGCTACACACAGAAACCTGATTTGCATGCAACTATGTTTCTCCTTTATTTTATTTATTTATTGCATGCAACCTCTTGCGGGCCAGAAAAAAATTAAGAGGGGCCGCATTAGGCCCACGGGCCGCTAGTTGAATAGGCCTGGCTTACATGATAGAGGGAAACTATAGATGATAGATTGATTGGGATGATGATAGGGAAATTATAGATTTTTCCATCACACATCATGTGTGGAGCAGAGCTCATCTCAGCTGTTCTGGAACTTGTGCCACAGTATAAGAAGTCCTCGCATTAGACAATGCGTCGGACTTCAGCTTGCACACCCCTTGGAGGGGCGTGGGTTGATTACCCATTCAGGGGACTTCGGCTTGCGCAGCTCTTGGAGTGGCACATTTTGATTTCCCATGCAGGAAACTTCAGGTTTCGCACCACTTGGAGGGGCGCGGGTTGATTTCCAAGGGACTTCACCTTGCGGAACACTCTGGAGGGACGTAGGCTGATTTCCTATCCATTGGATCATTGTATGTTATGTTGTATTGTTTTTTGTATGGCTGTTGTATGTTATTGTACCGTAATTACCCAAATATACCATAAGACCATAATTGTTATAAGTTCGGATAACTCTTTATTCTACCCAGTTTGGTCAGTTTAGACAATTATGATTGATGTGGGCCCGGGAATTCCCACCATAGAACACACTCGTCACACGGATTACAAAGGCATGCAAGGACTTTAAAGATGCTCCAGATGCTCACAAACTGCCAAACCTGTTGGGAAAAATACAACAATATGCAATCACAGCAGCCAGAATCTTCACCTGTTGTGGTGGGAGAAGGACCTAAATCTACCAAGGAACAGGCTCATTCCCCTGGACTCACTTTTTCCACAATGATGGCATTTTGCAAACCTCCTCCATATTGTAAATATGAAAAGAGAAAAAGTTTTCTCCATTGAATGCACACAAAAAATGGAACTATGCACACAATTCTGAAAACTTGAAGCTCATGTATCAACAACAATACTCCAGACTGCCAGACTGCTAAACAATTCCATTGTTTTCACTCATTTGGAAATTCTAAATCACATTTTTGCAAAAGTCTAAGCACAAATCGCATCATGTAGCACACTTGGCACACCTAATTACCAATTAGTCTCATCTGTTGAAACCAACTGGCAAAACACTCCAATCATGTTTCAGAGCATAAAAGAGGCCTCAGGAGAGCTCTACTGTGTTGGAGCAGCATGAGAGCAGAGAGGAAGAGGAAGAGGAAAAGTGAGAGTGAGAGGAGGGGAAGGAGGAGGAGGAGGAGTAGGAGCCAATATTTCTTATTAAATCCGCACAACTTTTGTAGACCTTGTACTTAATCATGGCTTAACAATGACTGAAGCTGTGCCGCGATTCCAGAGAAATTCGTTATTTTATTTTATGTTTTTTGGGCCTACGATTTTTTTTTATTTTTTACTGTATTACAGTAACAAATAAATATTGTCT
Organism: Gadus macrocephalus; assembly: GCF_031168955.1. Classification (NCBI taxonomy): domain Eukaryota; kingdom Metazoa; phylum Chordata; class Actinopteri; order Gadiformes; family Gadidae; genus Gadus; species Gadus macrocephalus. Next base: position 24,824,213 of record NC_082397.1, read on the forward strand.
TTGTGAACTTTTTGTATTTGTGCACTGATTACATCCCACGAAAGACAGTTGAAACCAGTTTTTCCAAAAGACTGGGTCGCGACCCACGTGGAGATTTTATTTGGGTTGCCAAATACATTTGTATATTTTTTCTGTATATATATATATATATATATTAGTGCTGTCAAGTGATTAAAATATTTAATCACGATTAATCGCATTAATGTCATAGTTAAGTACGATTAATTTTTTTCTATGCTAAATATCCCTTGATTTCTTTGTCCCATTATTTTTTTTCATTTTAATGCTCTTATCAACATGGAGAAGTGTATCGGCTTACCTTGTGCAAATGTTTTTTTAATGATAACAACATTGGCATACACTGATCAAAACAGGACGATACAAAAAAAAAGCCTATAGTGCAATTAAACGATGAACATACAGACATACTGCCTTGAACATAGCAGTCAGGCTACTACTTCTTTGTTTTGAGCCAAAGAAAAAAAAAAAAAAAAAGATTAAAGATAAAAAAAATTAACGCTGTTAAAATTGGTTTGCGTTAACGCCGTTAATAACGCGTTATATTATATATATATATATATATATTAGAGCTGTCAGTTAAACGCGTTATTAACGGCGTTAACGCAAACCAATTTTAACGGCGTTAAAAAAATTAGCGCGCGATTAACGTAAATATTTTATTTACAAAAAAATATATATTTACGTTAATCGCGCAATCATTTTTTTAACGCCGTTAAAATTGGTTTGGCTCAAAAAAAATTGGTTTGGCTCAAAACAAAGAAGCAGTAGCCTGACTGCTATGTTCAAATTACATTTGTTCAAAGCAGTCGTTTAATTGCACTATAGGCTCTTTTTTTGTATCGTCCTGTTTTGATCAGTATATGCCAATGTTGTTATCAATAAAAAATCATTTGCACAAGACAAGCCGATGCACTTCACCATGTTGATAAGAGAATTAAAATGAGAAGAATTATGGGACAAAAAAATCAAGGGATATTTAGCATAGAAAAATAATTTGCGATTAATCGTGAGTTAACTATGACATTAATGCGATTAATCACGATTAAATATTTTAATCGCTTGACAGCTCTAATATATATATATATATAATATTATAGAATTAGACTGGAGGGTATGGAAGAGAGAGGGGAAGACATGCAGCAAAGGACTGGGCCTTAATGGCAGTGGTGGTGGGTCAATCCCTGAAATATTCACTCCTATATATCTGCCTACTATGAATCAACCAGCGGGAGCAGCGGGGGCGGTATTGCGTTCGCTTTACCGCACCGTTGTAACGAAAAGAGAGCTGAGCCGCAAGGCAAAGCTCTCGATCTACCGGTCGATCTTCGTTCCTATCCTCACCTATGGTCATGAGGGCTGGGTGATGACCGAAAGGACGAGATCGCGGATACAAGCGGCCGAGATGAGTTTTCTCAGAAGGGTGGCTGGCGTCTCCCTTAGGGATAGGGTAAGAAGCTCAGCCATCCGTGAGGAACTCGGATTAGAGCCGCTGCTCCTTTACTTAGAAAGGAGTCAGCTGAGGTGGTTCGGGCATCTGGTAAGGATGCCCACTGGGCGCCTTCCTTGGGAGGTGTTTCAGGCACGTCCAGTGGGGAGGAGACCTCGGGGAAGACCCAGGACTAGGTGGAGAGATTATATCTCAACACTGGCCTGGGAACGCCTCGGGATCCCCCCGTCAGAGCTGGTCAATGTGGCCCGGGAAAGGGAAGTCTGGGGCCCCCTGCTTGAGCTGCTCCCCCCGCGACCCGACCCCGGATAAGCGGATGACGATGAGGATGAGGATGAGGAGGATGAATCAACCAAATTGAACCATCAGCAGCATTTTCAGTGGAGGAATTAGACTCCCCAAGCAATGTTATACTTAAAAGGAGCAAGTAGGTTACATATTAATTTATTCTTTCGGCCTGTTGCTTATAAACATAATGAAGCAACTCTCCCAGATTTCTAACTGCATTTGAAATAGACATTGAGAAAAAGGTTGCTATAGGACTGTTATCATGATTTGCCTCAATGTCAGAATAACACCCATTGGTCAAATAGCAATGGTTGGTGGAATGGTCGTGGTGCTGGCCAGGACACTGGCCAGGACGCTGGTCAGGATTCTGGTCAGACCAAGGAGGCCGGCCTCTCAGACAGTGTGGGGGATCCTGGGGATAAGATAAGATCAACTTTATTGTCCCACAAGGAGAAATTTGTCTTGGGCTGTAAAGTGCATTTTCTGTGAACAGCAATTACATACAAGCAGGACAACAATGAGATACATACAGGACAACAATCACATAGGCACATGCAGGACATGACCCTGATACCGGGAGAAATTTACCCTTAAAATTGAAGAAGGCATAACTAGACTAATTGTGTTTTCCTTCTTTCCTGTGTAGTGGAGCCACTTAGTTTATAAAAATAAAATAAAAAGGAATAAATTGATTACTAAAATTCCTTCCTTCCCTTGTTTTATTCAGTAGAACCATCGATATAGGGAGGAAGGACTGCTTAAAACGGTTGATCTTATGGCTAATGGCCCTAAACCGCTTCCCTGATGGCAGTAGATTGTATTCGTTATGAAGAATATGAGTTGGGTCATCCAGAATTTTGTGTGCCTTTTTTACCATCACCTTTTCAAAAATAAATTGGAGGGATAGGTAATCCCTCCAATTGTTTAATATATATATATATATATATAATTTGAAGGTGAACAGTCAGTGGGCCAAACCAGGCGGCCATACCATATCTGATTACTTTCCAATACAGCATTGTAGCAGAGTGCCGTAATGTTGATACTTACAGTCAGTACTTACAGGCTATGTTAAGTTATCGATGATTACTTTCACACCAGTCCCAAAAGTAGCTGATTTAATTTAAATAAGTTGAGAGACTGTCACCTGGTTTTAATAAACTAAGCATGATTGTATCATCTGAATATTTGATGATATAATTATTTTTCCCTCTGCTCATCCTATTACCTCTGCGTTCATAGTAATTAATTGTTGTTTTTAGTGTGCAAGTTAGTCATTTTTTTCATAGAGTTTTTTGCTATTTGAGCTAGTGAGGCCTTGAAGGGGGGATCTTGGTATGTGATGTGAAAGTGTGGAAGCAGGATAGCAGCTGAGGGACTGTGTTGGAACCATGAATCAGGCTGAGTCACCATGAAGCAAGGGGCCCTCACGCAAGCCAGCTGGGCCCCTGGCTGAAAAGTATATCATCCCAGGGTATCACACCCACACACGCATATATTCCCACTTATCTTCACACACACACATGCAAACAGGCACATTCACACACACATTTATACTTTAAAATATCTACACACAAACACAAACACTTTACTTTATTTATTTTATTAAAGTATATAAATCAATGCATTATTTTTGGAAAACAAAAGAAGGCCTAAGTTTTATCAATCAAAATAGTAAATGGCCCACTTTTTCTTTACATAAAATCTGTCATCGCTGTCGGCTTCAAGGAGGCTAAGTACGACTGACTCAACCCAAAGTGAGGCCATATGATCCTAGTTTAAGGGAGCAAAGAGAGGGGATACCTTAATTGAGTTAGATAATTATCACGTTAGTTAGGCTGTGCACAGTTTCTCTCCGTTCCACTAGGACTTCAAATAAAACATTTCAAACTTGAAATACCTATACTTTAGGCTGATATTTATATCAAAACCAATACAATTAAATAATGTACAGCTGTAGCAAAGCTTTACATGAAAGTACAATTGGATCACATCTATTTCAAATGCTGTCCTGAATGTAGCTTTTAGACTGAATTAAAAGTGCACATTCAGGACAAACAAACAATAACCTAATCACCAGACAAGACAAGGCCTGTCCATCCTTCGCCTGCTCTTATCGACCATTACACTCACTGCAGCATTGGGTCACAGCCTTCTGATCAACTGAAGATCCATGAGTTTGTCCACCAAAACAGCTTTAATGTCACTAAAAGATGAATAAAGGAGAACCCTACACGGTCTACAGGTCAAGAGGTTATATTCTTCATTGAAAGGAATTATTTCCAGCTGGTCAATCTGAACACCTGACAACAAAGAGCAAATTTCAAAATGTCCTCCACCAAGTCTGCATAACTGGGTCTACAATGTTACTATTATTGTTCACATAGAATATGGGACAGCCAGACAGATAGGCAGACGGACAGAAATAATAAGAAAATAGATTAAAAAAAAAATAGGAGTAAGGACCTTAATTTCTAAACCATTAATAAAAATGATGGCTCATCCCTTAAGTTGTTTGGACCAGCGGGCACCTGGTAGACATACGCTTAAAGGTTACATTCAGGCATTTCCCTTCACGTCATTTAGGACATCGGAAGGATTTCCTTCTTGATCCCCATAACCTTGTTTCCTCCCGCATGTACCATGATTGAGTGTAACATGACACTTTGCTTTGCAGTGTGTCATGGTACACTCAACAGCCTTGAGACATTTCTGTAGTTGTTGTGTATTCACCTTATTCCGCCACGCCCCTTTTTAAATGTTATTGTCTTCCGTTTTGTGTTGAAACTTCCGGTCGGCTAGCTACGGCGAGATAGCTACATTGAAATACCTGGCAAATTAAGATGGAGAGGCTAATGTGGGTAGGCCTAGAGAGAAAAAACATGTCAAAAGTTCGGATGGAGGGATTGTACTTCGCCACCCGAGGTTAACGAACTCCACCGAGTGGGTGGGTGACATGCGGCGGTGGCCTCAGGTGTCATATGGGGATATTTTTTATTATTACCCGCGGCTTCTACATGCAAGTACAAATTGGCTTGTTTTGCACAAAGCTAAAGGCATGCAAGTTACTGATTTGGTCACATTCAAAACAGGTAATGTGTTGTTTTGTTTACAAACGTATCCGAACGGTAAAGGTAGAAATGTATTTATTAACAACCACTACATAGACTACATGTATCTCGAGTTCCAGGTAATCGCAACCCAATCACGTCAAGTCAAATCCTGCGAGACCCACTCATCATACGGTAACTCTTTAGGGTCAAACAGTTAGACAGTACAGCTTTCTACATCCCCCTTCTTTAGCTGTAGCTCCTGAACATGGGAAACATAAAACCTTACACTTCTGCACTAACAGCAGTTTTATAATATAAATATAAGAATGATCAGCTCCTGAACATGGGAAACATAAAACCTTATATGTCCTCATTTAAAGATGGCCAGAAAACACTTTCCCTTGCCCTTCTCTTAGTGGATTCGACTCCTGGGTGTCCCCCGTGTAGCACCTTCAGGTATTCCGAGTGCAGGGCAGTGGGTAGACCGCCCTGTTTCCTTTCATGATGATCCTGTCTTCGACGGTGAGTTCATCACGGAAACTGAAGAATGGTCTCACCTCTGTAGGTACGCTGCATGGACGTCTCGGCCAGCCCTGTTGAATGAAACAGGTGAGTTTCTGCAGCACTCTGTCGCCAGCAGTGTATTGACCGAGTTCTTCAAGACGCCATGGGGATATTAGTTGAACTGTCATCACCTCAAACTCTGGCTGTTCCGCCTTCTGGGGGCTGACGTTGCACCTCGGTGCACGTGAAAGGGTGTCAGCTAAGTAGAGGTCCAGGCCCAGACGGAGGGCTCGATGGCGAGTGCCTGGTGGCCGGGTTTGCCACGGAGCCCGGTCGGGCAAAGCCCAAACAAACTACGTGGCACCCCCCCTCTCTTCATCCCATGGGCCCACCACCTGATGGAAGACCCGTTGGGGTCGGGTGCGCAGCCACATGGGTGGCAGCGAAGGTCAGGGGTCTCGACGGACCAGACCCGGGCAGCAGAAGCTTGCTCTGGGGACGTGGAACGTCACCTCGCTGTGGGGAAAGGAACCGGAGCTTGTGAGGGAGGTGGAGCGCTATCAGTTAGATCTGGTGGGGCTTACCTCAACTCACAGTCTCAGCTCTGGTACCGTACTCCTGGATAGGGGTTGGACTCTGTTCTTCTCCGGAGTTGCCGAGGGCGTGAGGCGCCGGGCGGGTGTGGGGATAGTCCCACACCCGCCACACCCCGGCTGAGCGCCGCAGTGTTGGAGTTTACCCCAGTAGATGAGAGGGTCGCCTCCCTATGCCTAAGGGTTGTATGGGGGAAAACTCTGACTGTTGTTTGTGCGTATGCACCAAACAGCAGTTCAGAGTACTCAGACTTCTTGGAGACCCTGATTGGAGTCCTGTATGGGGCTCCAGTAGGGGACTCCGTAGTTCTGCTGGGAGACTTCAACGCCCACGTGGGCAACGATGGAGACACCTGGAGAGGCGTGGTGGGGAGGAACGGCCTCCCTGATCTATACTCGAGCGGTCGTTTGTTATTAGACTTCTGTGCTAGTCATGGATTATCCATAACGAACACAATGTTCGAACATAAGGGTGCTCATAAGTGTACCTGGTACCAGAGTACCCTAGGCCGAAGATCGATGATCGATTTCGTGATCGTGTCATCTGATCTGAGGCCGCATGTTTTGGACACTCGGGTTAACTGTCAACCGACCACCATCTGGTGGTGAGTTGGATCAGGGAATGGGGGAAATTTCCGGATAGACCTGGTAAGCCCAAACGAGTAGTGCGGGTGAATTGGGAACGTCTGGAGGATGCCCCCGTCCTAGGTATCTTCAACTCACACCTCCGGCTGAGTTTTTCTGGCATTCCTGTGGAGGTTGGGGGCATTGAGCCGGAGTGGGCGGTGTTCAAAGCCTCCATTGCTGGAACTGCGGCGGCTAGCTGTGGCCTCAGGGTCTTAGGCTCCTCAAGGGGCGCTATCCCTCGGACACCGTGGTGGACACCGGTGGTCATGGAAGCCGTCCGATTGAAGAAGGAGGCCTTCTGGGATATGATATCCTGGAGGACTCCTGACTCGGTTGCAGGGTACCGACTGCTGCCGGACGTGTCGGAGGCTAAGCAGCGGGTGTGGGAGAAGTTCGGAGAGGCCATGGAGAAGGACTTTCGGTCGGCACCAAAGTGTTCCTGGAAGACTATCCGGCACCTCAGGAGGGGGAAACAGGGAACCATCCAAGCTGTGTACAGTAAGGATGAGACTCGAGGTTGATGGTGTTTCGTCGTCAATTTCCTTGGTGGAGATCACTGAGGTGATCAAACATCTCTGCAGTGGCAAAGACCCAGGGATTGATGAGATCCAGCCAGAAATGCTAAAGGCTCTGGGTGTTGAGGGGCTGTCATGGTTGACATGCCTATTCAACATTGCGTGGGAGTCGGGTACAGTACCAAAGGAGTGGCAAACCGGGGTGGTGGTTCCCCTGTTCAAAAAGGGGGACCAGAGAGTGTGTGCCAATTACCGGGGTATCACACTTCTCAGCCTCCCTGGTAAAGTCTACTCCAAGGTGCTGGAAAGAAGGGTTCGGCCGATCGTCAAACCTCAGATTGAAGAGGAACAATGCGGTTTTCGCCCTCGCAAGGATCCTGGAGGGGACCTGGGAGTATGCCCATCCGGTCTACATGTGTTTTTTGGATCTGGAGAAGGCGTATGACTGGGTCCCCCGGGAGAAACTGTGGGAGGTGCTGCGGGAGTATGGGGTAAGGGGGTCTCTCCTCAGGGCCATCCAATCTCTGTACTCCCAAAGCGAGAGCTGTGCTCGCGTCCTCGGCAGCCAGTTTCGTTTTCAGTGGGTGTTGGTCTCCGCCAGGGCTGCGCCCTTGTCACCAATCCTGTTTGTGATATACATGGTAGGATATCGAGGCGTAGTCATGGTGGGGAGGGGTTGCAGTTCGGTGGTCTGAGGATCTCGTCACTGCTTTTTGCAGATGATGTGGTCCTCATTGGATCATCGGCCTGTGACCTTCAGCACTCACTGGATCGGCTGGCGGCCGAGTGTGAAGCGGCTGGGATGAGGAACAGCACCGCTAAATCTGAGGCCATGACTCTTAGCAGGAAACCGGTGGATTGCTTACTCTGGGTAGGAAATGAGTCCTTAGCCCAAGTGAAGGAGTTTAAGTACCTCTGGGTCTTGTTCGCGAGTGAGGGTACTATGGAGCGTGAGATTGGCCGGAGAATCGGAGCAGCGGGGGCGGTATTGCGTTCGCTTTACCGCACTGTTGTTACGAAAAGAGAGCTGAGCCGCAAGGCAAAGCTCTCGATCTACCGGTCAATCTTCGTTCCTATCCTCACCTATGGTCATGAGGGTTGGGTGATGACCGAAAGGACGAGATCGCGGGTACAAGCGGCCGAGATGAGTTTTCTCAGAAGGGTGGCTGGCGTCTCCCTTAGGGATAGGGTGAGAAGCTCAGCCATCCGTGAGGAACTCGGATTAGAGCCGCTGCTCCTTTACTTAGAAAGAAGTCAGCTGAGGTTGTTCGGGCATCTGGTAAGGATGCCCACTGGGCGCCTCCCTTGGGAGGTGTTTCAGGCTTGTCCAGTGGGGAGGAGACCTCGGGGAAGACCCAGGATTAGGTGAAGAGATTATATCTCAACACTGGCCTGGGAACGCCTCGGGATCCCCCCGTCAGAGCTGGTCAATATGGCCCGGGAAAGGGAAGTCTGGGGTCCCCTGCTTGAGCTGCTCCCCCCCGCGACCCGACCCCGGATAAGCGGATGAAGATGAGATGAGATGAGATAAGTAGAGGTGCTTTCCTTTTTTGTAGGTGAGAGTCAGGTCGAATCTTTGCAACTGTAACATCATGTGTTGCAAGCGAGCTGGGATGGTGTGAAATGGCTTGTTGTGAATGGTGACCAAGGGCTGGTGGTCAGTCTCAATCACAACCGGCTTTCCGTAGATGTAGTCATAGAACTTGTAGCAGACGAAGACCACTGCCAGAAGTTCTTTTTCGATTTGCGCGTATCTCGTCTCCTTCTGGGTCAGTATGCCACGGGATTCTCCTCTTGGAGGCAAGCGGCCCCTAAACCATATTGTGATGCATTGCAGGTGAGTGTCACCGGTTGCCTCACATCATAGTAATGGAGTACAGGTGGGCTGCTGATGCAGGTCTTGAGCCTGTCAAAAGCATTCTGTTGATGCTCCGTCCAATTCCACACCACTTCCTTGTGGAGCAGCTGACGTAGCGGTGTGGTTAGTTCACCTAGGTTTGGAATGAACTTGCCCAAGTAGTTTACCATCCCTAAGAAACGCTGAAGAGCTGGCTTGTCCTCTGGGGGTGGTATTTCACTGATTGCTTTTATTTTTTTAGGGTCTGATTTCAGCCCCTTATCTGTGAATGTGTGCCCAACATAGCTCACCTCGTTGAGTCCAAATTTGCATTTGCTTGGATTCAGGATTCAGTCTCAGTTTCACCTGCCTGGCATGATACAGAGCCTTTTTCAGGTTTCTTTCATGCTCATCAGGGTCTTTGCCAACAATGATGATGTCGTCCACGATTATAGCACATGAATATCCTGCAAAAATTTGTTCCATGGCTCTTTGAAACACTTCTGAGGCTGTGCAAATTCCGAACGGCATCTTTAAGAACTTGAATCGTCCATCTAGAACCGCGGTTCCCGCGGTTGAGACTTCAAAGTTGACGTTCCGAGAGATGAAGTCGTCCGAGTGATGTCTTCAGGAAGAATCCCACTTCTGTCACCATGTTGTTTTGTTTACAAATGTATCCGAACGGTAAAGGTAGAAATGTATTTATTAACAACCACGGTAATAACATAGACATGTATCTCGAGTTCCAGGTAATTGCAACCCTATCACGTCAAGTCAAATCCCGCGAGACCCACTCATCATACGGTAACTCTTTAGGGTCAAACAGTTAGACAATATAGCTATCTACATAATGCTTCACATCCCATCTGCTGAGGCTTTCTGAGCAAAGACTGTGGCTAGACTAAGAGCATTCTATTTCAGAGACATGCTTTCTTTTGTTTCAGACTAGTATAACGAAGGTCGCCTGTTGCTCTGTGAGCGTTATGTGCAGTTAGGCAAATGATTACTTTACTACTTAAAGGCTGTGTTGCAGGATTTATTTTTTCCAACGAATTTGTGCAATTTGCTTGTTGATAATAACGATTTAAACTAGTTATTTATTGTATTTAGTTAAGTTATTTATTGTATTTAATGTTGTTAGGTATCACAAAACGGAATGTAATACGAAAAAGTAGGTACTATTTTAGCGGTTTGCTATTGATTCTTATTCCCTCAGAATGCTATAGCATGACGTCACGTTGGGGAGACATGGACCAAAGCCGCATTTGGGCCTTTCACAACAAAAATAACCAAGAGCCAGTTCCGGGCTGGTGCTAGGGCCAGTTCAAAACAGGTTCCAGCCTTATCCCAGTAATGAACCAGTTGGTTTCACACCGGCCAGAGCCAGCCATGGAGCCGGCGAGAGCAACGTCATGACGTCACTGCAAACATTTCCGCTTTCCCAGCAACCCTCGCGCCTCGCCGGAACTGTACAATAAGAAGAAGAACCCTCACGCCAGTTTCAAACACAACAACAACAATTTTGTCTTCCCGTCAATCCGTGTATGGTTCGTTCTTTGAATATTCCGATTTAAAACAAAATCAGAAAAAACAATTAACAGAGATGTTTTTTGGTTTTCTGATTTGGTTTTGAAACCGAAAAAGGGCAAAGGGAATAAACAAATAATCTGTGTATGGTTCGTTCTTTGAATATTCCGATTTAAAACAAAATCTGAAAAAACAATTAACAGAGTCGTTTTTTTATTTTTTATTATTTGGTTTTGAAACTGAAAAAGGGCAAAAGGAATAAACAAATGAACTGCATTTTATTTGTGAGCGAGCAAGGTACGTTTTATTACTCTGTTTTCTGGGAATAATTGAAAGCAGAAACCAGAAAAGAAGCCGTTTTGTAGACGGCTTGTTTTCTGGTTTCTGCTTGCTTCAATTATTCCCAGAAAACGTGATTAAAACGTACCTTGCTCGATCTGGTACCTACAACGGCACAGGCTTTCATGGTTCACTGGAGAAGGCGGGGCTGCGGACGGAGTCTAGACCCATTTAGAATAAATGGTTTATTTTTTTATGAATGAAGACACCCGAATGCAAGAATGAGTTTTTTATCGTGACAATAGCCTCGTAAGGAACGTCCCTCTGCGTCATTCCGAAGATCGCACCATCTTTCAACGTCTTTGTTAAATGCGACTGCATCACCTTCCCTCCCATGATGGTCAGCAGCTCGCGGATTTCACCGCCTCTCCAGTTAGAAATGCTCATGTTGATATCGCTGCGTTATTGTCTCTGTTGTAGAGACAACGCAGCAACACCTCTACCCAAGGCAGGTTGGGCAGCGAACTACTTGAAAAAGCATGCTCCCAAAAGAATTGTGCCTCAGTAAATCATGGCTCCAAATCTATTTTTATTCACGTGAATTTGACATAGCCTACTATCTATAGTTTCTGTAGACTTTCCGACTCTTTTAGTCTGTTGACATCAAATTTTGGACGATGGTGGCGATTCTAGTTAACGTCTCATGCAATGTGGGGCAGGACAGCTGACCTGCCCCAGGACAGCTGAGGTTCCTCCATTTGTTTATCGCATAACCCTGCAGGCTGCAATAAGATTTGCAATCCGCGCTAAAAGACGCCTATATGGTCTGAAAGCAGTCTGCCCCATGGCCATATTGCAGAACCGTTGTTGTTTTAACTAAAATTATTCCGCGCGTATCTTTTGTCGTTTATATATCAGATGCAGATATGGCGAGTGGTGTTGCTCCTGTGATTAACAGTGTTGAGTTTCTGTTAAATAAAACATTTGAGAGGTTAAAATTGGAAGAGAAGTTAGAAACAAAACAACTCCGCCCAGACAGACCGGACATAAACATTATCCAACAAAAGAAGGATAGGGTGAAAACCTACAAAATAACTTTCTCGCGAGCATGCTAAACAAATGCTATGTGGTTGCTCAAAGAGAAACGCTGTGCTTTGTTTGCCATGTCATACATTTTCAAGCGTGTGCACAGGACAAGGGGATGTATGGACCACGGGTGTGAGTGATGTGAAGCATCTATCTATCTATCTATCTATCTATCTATCTATCTATCTATCTATCTATCTATCTATCTATCTATCTATCTATCTATCTATCTATCTATCTATCTATCTATCTATCTCTCTCTCTCTCTCTCTCTCTCTCTCTCTCTCTCTCTCTCTCTCTATATATATATATATATATATATATATATATATATATATATATATAATACAATATTATATATGTATATAATAGATTACAAAAACAAATTGTGGGTGTGGTCATACGCCAGTAGTTTCTGCCTCACTGAAATTTAGGGTCACCGCACGCTACTGCTGTGTAGACTATAAAAGTGGTAAGGAATCGAATATTTTCCACATAGTCTTCTCATCAACTTCTGTGTGGACAACATCATCCCCTCCAAAACGGTCACCATCTTCCCAAACAATAAGCCCTGGATTACAAAAGAACTGAAGGAAATTCTTAACAAGAAAAAAAGGATTTTCTTCACTGGCTCAGAGTCTGAAAAGAAGGAGGTCAACAGGGAAGTTAAGCGCACCATAAAAACTGCTAAGCTGAAGTACAAGAACAAGGTTGAGGAAAGATTCACCCAGGGGAACCTCCGCTCAGCCTGGTAGGGCCTCAAAACCATGGCTGCTGTTAACACCGTTGCTACCAACCACAAAACCATCCAGGTGGTGGGTAGTAGCTCTACATCTCTCCCTAACGACCTCAACTCCTTTTTCACCAGGTTTGAGACTGACAACTCCACCCAACTGGCAGATACATTAACAACACTGAAACCTGGTGACTCCACACTCACCTTTAAAACAGAGGAGGTGGTCAGAGCCCTCAGGGAGACCAGGGAGAACAGCTCTCCTGGACCAGACAACATCAGTGGCCGCGTCCTGAGGTTCTGTGCTGAGCTCTGGGGGGAGTGTTCCAAACCCTGTTTCAGAGATCCATGGACACCAGCACAGTCCCCCAGCTTTGGAAACACTCTATAGTCATCCCCATCCCAAAGAAAAGCACCATCAACCCTCAGGCCTGTGGCCCTCACATCCCTGGTGATGAAGGCCATGGAGAGGGTCGTTAAAAAACACATCCTCACTGTAACCGACACCCTGATGGACTCACTACAGTATGCTTACCGCGCAGGCAGAGGTGTGGACGACGCAAAAGCATTCATCATTGACACTGTACACAAACATCTAGAGCGGCCCAACACATCAGCCAGACTCTTGTTCATAGACTTCTCCTCTGCATTCAATACACTACAGCCCCACATCCTGGCGAACAAACTCACCTCCTACTTCCATCTAGACGACCAGCTCATCCGGTGGATAATGGACTTTCTAACCGACAGGTCACAGAGAGTCCGGGTCAATAACACCTTCTCCGACCTCCGACACACCTCGACGGGCTCCCCTCAGGGCTGTGTGCTCTCACCTCTGCTCTTCATCCTCTATACAGATGACTGCAGATCCACACAGCCTCAGTGGCACCTGGTGAAGTACGCAGACGACACAGTTCTCCTGTCCCTGCTCTCAGGTCCTTCACAGCAGCATGGATCAGCTCTCCAGGAGCTTGTGGAGTGGTGCGACAGCTCATGCCTTGAGATGAACGTGAGTACGACCAAAGAGATGGTGGTGACCTTTTCTAAGAGGCAGAGAGAGCTGGCCGCAGCATCCATCATCTCAATCCACGGGAGGCCGGTGGAGCTGGTGGAGGAGTATAAATACCTGGGCACCATCTTCAACAGCCAGTTGAAATTCTCCTCCAACACTGAAGAGATCCTTAGGAAGTGTCATCAGCGGAAGTATCTCTTAAGGAAACTAAATTCCTTTGGAGTCAGCAAAAACATACTGCTTACTTTCTATTACTCCTTCATTGAAAGCATCTGTACATTTTCCATAACTTGCTGGTTCCACTCCATCACCCTCCAAAACAGAAACCGCCTGGAGAGTACGGCCAGAGTTTGCTCTAAAATAATTGGACTTTCAACATGAACTCTCTCCTCCATCCACGACCAGCAAACACTCCGGTTAGCCAACAGAATTATGCAGGACCCCTCACACGCTCTATACCCCGCCTTTGAGTGGCTCCCCTCAGGGCGCCGACTACGCTGCCTCGGCTGTAGGACACAGGAGAAAAGCAACCTTTGTTCCCAAGGCTGTTCACCTCCTCAAGTCCTCCTAAACCCCCCACCCGGGCTTGTGCCCTCCCCACATGGACTGGTGAAGCCATGAACTCTGTTTTGCCCTCTCACTCCCATTGACTGTTACAACATAGGTACCTCGCCTCGGTTCATCTCAGGTGTATTGTAACCAGCATGGTATTTGTTAGCTGATTGCGCTTTATATTTATGTCATATTTGACACATTTTGCACTTTTGGGAGTCAGTTCTCCATTTGTAAGCGTGCACTTTGCATATTTTATGCATGTTTATATGGATGTGTGTGTTTGTGGACACCTGTGCTTGTGTGTGTTGTCTGCCAGGTAGCAATGCTGTGTTTTTGTTTTTGTTTGTTTTTTGTTTTGTTTGGACATGGCCCTGTCCTTTGTAATGCTGCTGCTATGTGCCCTCAATTGCCCCCTGGGGACAAATAAAGTTTTTTTGAATTTGAATTTGAATTTGAATAGTTTAGTTATGCTCGTATAACATGAGAATAAAATAGAATAGAATATCTTTATTGTCATTGTAACAAGTACAACGAAATTAAGTGCAGTCCTTGTTCAGTGCAAAAACATCACATTGAGGTAGTTCGTATAGCTAGGCTAAATAAATAAAAACTATAATCAACTAAGTACACTAAAAAACACATAAGACACACCCACACAAACATTCACATTTATAAATGTGCCTACACAAATGTGATACACAACACATGCTCTGGTAGCAACATTTAGTGAGGTTATGGCTGTTGGATAAAAACTGTTTTGTAGTCTGTTTGCTCTTGTTTTCATGGACCTGTATCTCCTGCCTGATGGCAGTAGTTCAAACAGTTTGTGACCGGGGTGTGATGAGTCCTGCAGGACGGATTTGGCCTTCTTAAGGCTGCGGGAGCTGCCGACAATTTCAGAATGCTGTTTAATTGTTTTAAGTTTTCAACAATATTTCAATATCATTAGCAACAGACTGAGCTTGGCTTATTATACAAAGAAGATGTATTCAAATATAGCCTAGGGTACTACGAGATAATAACTAGGCTAATTCAATAGCCTACCGCCAATTCACGGTCATCCACGAAAATAACAGCCCTTTAAAACAAATCGGAACAAGCATCAATATCAACAAAGTTTGCTGGATTGTAAAAATAAAGCATTTCTGAAGCCTTTAAAAAAGTAAATGAAATAATTAAAGTTGACATATTATGGTGTTTTCCAAACAAGTAAACTTAGTATTTGAGTTCCACAAAACATGTTTTTGAAGCTGTTTGCTGGAAATAGCTTTTAGGAAAAAAAATATCGTCTACCGCTATAGCTTGTTTTCAATCACGTGAATTTTATGATGCGGGAATTTCAAGTGGAGGGCAGGAAGTGGAAATTCTAGGCGCAGACTGATGGAGATGGAGGACACGGAGTACGTGAAGCACCTCGACGAACCTGCCCGCAGCAGGTATCGCGAAAAAATCGCTGCACACATTGGATATGATCCATACCAACTGAAGAAGGGTGATTTTTCTCGGGATTTAGCTGATTTGCCCGCCGTCGAAGCGATGGAATCTAGACTTGTTTTTGCCCGGGTGAGTAAATGTGTTTTCTTTATATATATAACGTTAGGCTACTGTTATAACGAATCCACCATGTTGCTATAGCAACATCAACTCATGTCAGGCAGCTACTAGGCTTGCTAACAGCTGAGTAAAAAAAAGTGATGAAGATGAACAGGAATAAGCCCACAGTGAAATAATGTTGCAACCTGTGATTTTATAGAACGCTTCATTAAGTGCGTAGAGTTTGCATGCCTGATGTATGCCTCGATGTTGTTAAATGTATGTTGCTAGCTAGTTGACTGTAGTTACAATTTTGTAGGTCAACCATTCCCAGAGGTCCGTAGAAACACCCTTGAAAACTTGGGTTGTAGCTAGAGAAGATGGAGAGGTTGTTACAGCACACTGTAACTGTATGGCTGGGTAAGTAATTAAATAAATATCACAACCCAAGGCATGTTTAACACAACACTTTAGCTCAAACAAAATAATGCTTTGTATAATATTCATGTTATATAAATGTTTAGCTAATCCAATCAACCTGTATGTCTCTGTCTATACAGATTGTCAGAATACTGCTCACATGTTGGAGCGGTTCTGTTCGCTATAGATGCAGGTGTGAAGATGAGGGAGACTGCATCCTGCACCACTGAGAAGTGCAAGTGGCTAATGCCATCGCATGTCAAAAAGGTATTCAGATGCATTTTTTTCTGAGCTGAATCAGGGGTGAGAAATATGACAGTTGAGGACCTATACATTCACTTATCACGCGAACAACACATTTTGGATTTTTTGGGATGCAATTTAGTTTCCATTTTGGCAGTTTGCACCTACATGTATGTAGGTGCACCTACATGTATGTTCACACACACATGTTCTCTGTCTCTCACACAGATTCCTGCTGCTCGAGTTGCAATGATTGACTTTTCATCTGCAAAATCCAAAAAGCAAAAACTCGATGATGCCATTGCTGGGAGGACAGGTGAGCAACTCACACTACCTAGTCCCACAGTCCAGTGTCCAAGAGTGAAGCAAGGATCAGAGTCATATGTTCCGTTTTTCAAGTCTTTAAGCAGAAACGCCCCAAGAAGTGCTGCACTGATGTCCAGGGCACCATATTACAGAGAATTTGTCCCGAAGTCTGTGAGCAAGCTAGGCTTACCGTTTCCCATTATACAGCAGTGTTAGCTAGCTACCGCAGATGCTACACAATTAAGTACTATGAATAAATACAACGTACATTAAGTGAGTTACATTAAGTGCGTACATTAAGTGCCTGGACGCACAACATACAATAGTGGGCGGGGGGGACTGGATGGCTATGCAGAGACTAGGTGAACTCTGAACAGCATTGGTGGTGATGGCAACTTTCTCCGCGAAGGACAGGATCTCAGGGAGGGAGGCTGCTGCTTCGCTGTACATTCATGAGTCGAGAATCGATCGTTGAGTCAACACATTGTTCACATCCCTATTTCCAACCCACCCATCATCTTATGTGGGTTATCTTCGCATGTCGTTACATAAGTAGGTATCAGTAATAATAAGTCATATCATTTCGAGTTTCCACTGCTATAGACACTCACACGCACACACTAACTAGATATGCTGTGCAGGGTCAGCCTGGGACATGACCATTGGCTTTGCTCTAGGATGGTACAGATTGCTGCTCAGCCTGTTTAACCTCTGACATCCGCCTTCAACCATTGACATGACCCCACCTGATAGCTTCAAAATGGCTTTCCAACATGCTGTTCTACAAACAAATGGACAAACACATACAAACACACATACAACCTCTACCACCAGAGGGAGACATGGTTTATCATTGGATGTTGTTGGCTGTTGTAGGTGTTTGTGTGTGTGTGTGTGTGTGTGTGTGTGTGTGTGTGTGTGTGTGTGTGTGTGTGTGTGTGTGTGTGTGTGTGTGTGTGTGTGTGTGTGTTTGTGTGTGTTTGTATATATGTGTGTTTGTGTGTATTTGTGCGTGTGTTTTTGCACACGTGCATGTGTGTGTGTGTGTGAGCACACAAACACAAAGAGGGACTGCAGCTCACGTGAGAGTGTGAGTATGTGGTGAGAGAATATGCAGAGAGCAGTGGTGGAGATTGGCTAAGGACCATCAGTGTGTATATCTGTCAGAGAGACAAACAGAGACGTCCAGAGAGAGAGCCAGGGTGGGGGACAGACAATTAAGAAAGGGGGGGGACATTCACTTGTTCCCTTTTCCCCATCCTCCATTTTGAGAGGCGGAATGAAAAAAGAAAGAAAATGGGTAGACGACAAGTACAAAAATAAATATCAAAGAGCAGACCGCCTCAAGTAAGAGCCAAGTCATTCATGGGTGAGGTGAAATACAGACGTGGAAAGAAAGAGAAACAGACTGAAACCGAGAGCACATTTAATTGAAACAAACAGTTTGTACCAGGCTGTGTGCGTGCTCTGCTGTCTCATGAGCTCCTCATACGCTCATGTGTCACCTGAAATAGGAGACATGAAGTTGGAAGCACTAAACAATGTAGATTGCATCAGTCACTAGCAGACGGGCTCTGGGACAGGCAGAGAGGGGGTTATGAGAGGGAGGAGAACGACAATCAGAGATAGAGCTTAGCCTGCCCAGAAAGAGGAAACTGTCGATTTTGATTCTCTTGTGATGGACACATCATACCCCTACATAAAGAGATGCAGGAAGAGAAAGACGAACCTTCCATATCTTATGAACATCTTTATTTTATTTTCCCTTCACACTTTCAATAAATACAATAAAATACAAACATGCCTTCTATTGCTCAAAGCTTGTAGATGTTTGAGAAGAGTGCATGACACACTGGAAACGCACACAGGGCACCGGCGGAGGAGGGGTGACGCAGCGACTGTTTGTCTGACTGCAGTAATTTAAGCCCACATTCCAATCCATGACATCAGTTTCTGGATCATTTCAATCATATTTTTCGGCTAAGCTAATTGTTGGGCCACAGTGCACACTCTAGGTTTGTGTGCACACTTGTGTGTGTGTGTTTGTGTGCTTTTTGCACACACACAAACACACACACACACACACACGCACGCACGCACGCACGCACGCACGCACGCACGCACACACACACACACACACACACACACACACACACACACACCCAAACACACACAATCCCTCATAGACACACACACAATTTACAACACACATGTCCCATCAGAGGGATGCTGTTTGAGGACGGGAGTAAAACACAAACTGAAGAATGGTTCCTGGTGTCCAGCGGTGAGCCAGTGCAGGCCGGTTTAAAACACTCTGCTATGCAGCGCCGCACAGCCAGAGAGACACCCTCCTGGCCCAGGAGAGGAGAGAGGAACAGGAAGGCTGCCGGGGAGCCAGCTCACTCCGCCCTCCCATGACAAGGCCCCCGCTGTCCTCATGGCAGACCCCCCCCTCAGTAAGAAAAGCCTTCTCTCCTGGGTCGGCCAAAGGGGTGTGGTCGCAATGGGGGGCATGGATACGTTCTGAAGGTGCAGTAACGGTAGTTCTGTTGGAGGATCTGGGGGGGGGGGGGTTAGTTTTGGTGGATGTGTTTTTCAGTGCCTCCAGCTCGGCCTCTTGTCCGGGACCTTCATCATTAGGACCTCCTCCTCTTCTCCCTCCTCTTTGGAATCTACAGAGGATGAGGTGAAATAATATAAAGAATGAATTTGAGACAGAAGTCACAGATATGTTCATGAGAAAGTGTGTGTGTGTGTGTGTGTGTGTGTGTGTGTGTGTGTGTGTGTGTGTGTGTGTGTGTGTGTGTGTCTGTGTGTGTGTGTGTGTGTGTGTGTGTGTGTGTGTGTGTGTGTGTGTGTGTGTGTGTGTGTGTGTGTGTGTGTGTGTGTGTCTGTGTGTGTGTTTGTCTGTGTATGTGGGCTGAGGGGAGGTCTTACCAAGGCAATCCGGGCAACATTTGTCATCTTTGCGGGCGATGTTCTGGCAGGTCAACACAGGACACTGCTTCCTCTGGCACTTAGTCACACCATACTGGGGGGGGGGGGCAGACAAGAGATGTTAGGAATGCATCCTCAACAGCTGCATTTACGGTCCATGGTTGTGTCTGGTCTGGTCCTCTGGGGCCGTCGAGAAGAAGGTAAACCTAGAGGCCATCTTTCAGCTTCCAGAGCTCCAGTGAGGGGATCCATGAGATGGTAAATGGGAAATGGATTTCATTTATATAACGCTTTACATGAACGGCGGTGTCAACCACGCAGGGCAACAGCCAGCTTGTCAGGAGCAGTTAGGGTGAGGCATCTTGCTCAGGGACACCTCGACCCTAAGCTAGGAGGAGCCGGGGATCAACTGTACATCGCCTTCTTATTGCTTTGAAAGTAGGCCATTAAAAGTGCTGTTGGATAATAATAAGAACAAAGGAGGTGTCTTTAAGTTAAGTTGAGAGCTCCGACTTACATCACACCAGCAGTTGATGCACTTCATCTCCCCCACCAGGGGCACCCGCGGGTGCCAGGTGTCGCTGTTCTGGTAGAAGTTCTTGCCAAACTTGCATTGGAGCGTGCCGTCGGCCTGCATCATGTCTGCGTGCTCCAGCCCCACGGGTTGCTTCTCTTCCTCAGGGGGGCACTCCTTGCAGCAGTCAGATGGGTTACGCCTGACTGGGCGACTGCAGGTCAGCACGGGACATGTGACCTTCTCACAGTGTACCTCGCCCGTAGATCCCTGGGGAGGAGACACACACCAATCAGTTCACCTTCTGACATACAGCTTCTAGATCCTCTCTGCTCTATTGTCAGTTCACCTTCTGACATACAGCTTCCAGATCCTCTCTGCTCTATTGTCAGTTCACCTTCTGACATACAGCTTCTAGATCCTCTCCGCTCTACTCTCAATTCCAAGCTTCCTATTTTGTTATTATTTATGTTTTGGTTGACCAAAGTGAGATGAGGTGAGGGGGTAGATGATGATGATGATGATGATGATGATGATGCTGTAAGGATGAGGGTGATGATGTCTGGATGACGAAGTGTGTTTAACATTTTTACCTTGCAGGTGCAGAGGGCACACTTGATGTAGCCGAAGGGAGGGACGAAGGGGTGCCACGTGGTGCCCGGGGCGTGCATCTTCTGGTCGCCCTCAAAGTAGCACCCTGAGGGCCAGAAAAAGAGAGAGAGAGAGAGAGAGAGAGAGAGAGAGAGAGAGCGAGAGAATTAGCATTGATATCGAACTCCTGAAAAAAAAGTAACAGTAAAGAAAAAAAAGAATAGAGAGAGAGAGAGAGAGAGAGAGAGAGGAGAGAGAGAGAGAGAGAGAGAGAGAGAGAGAGAGAGAGAGAGAGAGAGAGAGAGCATAACAGGAGAGGTGGGAGGTGAGAGGTCATGGAGTGAGAGGTCGTAGATTGAGAGTTGGTGGGGTGTGGGGATTATTCTGGGCTGCAGGCTACCTTCAGGATGTTCCTCCACCTTCTCCGGGGCTTTGGTGTCCTTGGGCTCTTTCCTCTCTGCAGGAGAAGGGAAGTGGAAACAGAAGGTTAAAAACTAAACACAGAGACCTCTTGAGAACTGTAACCCCAAAAGAACAAACTGCATAAATAAACTCTGTCCCTCTTCCCCCCCCCCCCTCCTCTCTCTCTCTCTCTCTCTCTCTCTCTCTCTCTCTCTCTCTCTCTCTCTCTCTCTCTCTCTCTCTCTCTCTCTCTCTCACCGTCACAGACTGGGCAGCACTGGTTCTCGGGCTGGAGGGTTTGGCCACAGGTCAACAGGGGGCAGATCACTGGATCACAGATGACCGTCTTCTTCTGCAGGGGGGAGGAGGAAGAACTTATTAATAAACTCCTCGTTGTGAAGGAGGAGAAGAAACAGACTGAAAGGCCTTGGAGACATCAGTGAGCGGATGAGTTTCATCACAGACCCCTCAGTTTACCTGACAGCTGCAGGAGAAGCACTTGTTGTAGTTGGGGGTCCAGCGGGAGCCGTGGGCGCGGTGCTGGTTCTCCAGGAAGCATGTGTTGGGGTCCTTCTTCAGCTCCTCAGGGTCCCCCCCCCCCCCCTGCCGCCTCAGCCTCCGACTCGTCCCCCGCCTCACCCCGCACACTGACCTCACAGCTGTTAGGAACATGGACCTGGAGAGAGAGAGAGAGAGAGAGAGAGAGAGAGAGAGAGAGAGAGAGAGAGAGAGAGAGAGAGAGAGAGAGAGAGAGAGAGCGGGAGAGAGAGAGAGAGAGAGAGAGAGAGAGAGAGAGGGAGGTTACGCGTTTGGGTTGGTGTCCAGCTGACTCCTTAATGGTCTCTAAACTGAGCGTTGGTCCCACTTCCACCCTGCACTCCCAGCAGATGGCTGTAGATGGTGCAGACCTGTTTGCTATTAAAATGCTCCTTGCGCGCATGTGTGTGTGTGTGTGGCTCATCTGAAATACCTTCAAACTGTCTCCTGTGTTTGTCATTGGCTCATCTGTCTTGGGCTGTATGCAATACTGTGCCATGAGTATGTACGGGTATGTATCACCCACACGCACCCAGGTGTGTGTCGGTGAGTGGGTGTGTGAGTGCGTGCGTGTGTGCCCCAGTGACTGTTGAACAATCTAACAAAGAGACACAAAAAAACTTGAAACGCTGAAAGAGGGCTCTAGGCAGCTTGGTGTTTTCCCTCTTGTTTATGTTTCCAAATAACTAAGCCAACCAATAGACTAAGCACTTCAACCGAGTCAGCAGAAGTCAGCTGGCTGATTACACGCCACATTTCCCCTTCATTTCTGGTTTCCACAACAACAAACGTGGCTCCTCTTTCCGTTGCTAGTTTAGTAGCTCATCGCTGGCCCAGAGAGGAATCATCCTCCCGGCCCAAAGAGGAATCAATCAATTTAACCATTCATTTTCATGAGACAGAGTCAGAAGTGCTCTCAATCTTTATGACTTCCCAGTTGGAAAACGGTAATCGTTTTGATGGGCTGCGTATCATGCACTGTGCGATGTGTGTGTTTGTCTGTGCGTTGCTACATACCTGTCCTCGTATCTCCCCCTGCGGGTTGAGCTTGGTGGTGATCTGGAGGAAGGCCGTCCCGCGGCCTAGGTGCTGCAGCAGCTCTGCACTCAGGTCCTTCAGCACCCCGCCGGCCTGGACCCCAGAGAGGAGGGCAGCACAGGTCACATCAGACAGAGCTCAAACACTCCACTGAGTGCTTGTGTATGTGTCTGTAAGTTTGCGTGCTTGTGTGTGTGCATGTGCGTGTGTGTGTGTGTGTTTATGGGTGTGTGTGTATGCCTGTGTGCGTTGGCATGGGTGCATGTGTGCATGTGTGCGTGTGTGTCCATGTGTGCGTGTGTGTAGCTTTGTACGCATGGCTGCGTGCATGCGGCCCTCCCGCCATACCTGCGGGCCGTAGAAGCCGGTGAGGAGCCTCTTGGAGCCATGGCTCCCCTCGTCCATCTCCCCGATCTCGGCCAGGCCGTGCAGGTGGGCGCTGCCCGCCAGCTCCTCCCCCTTGCTCAGCCCGGCAACAACGATCTGGTAGTGGAGGTGGCAATGCTCGTCCACCCACACCCAGGCGTGTCCCCCCGCACTGCTCAGCACCGGGGGGACCACCAGCACGCCCGCCAGCAGGATGGGGAGCTCTGTGGGTGGAGGCAACACGTTAACAAAGAAACAACATAGCCACCACTCTGGTGAACAGCAGCGGAGAGGCGCATTCTGAGTTCCCTGTGCTATTAACATGTGGTAGGATGACCCTGCAACGCAGCGTGTTCTCTGACTGCCATTGTTTCAGAATATATCCCCTCTCGCCAATGAGAATGACAGCGTAGGCCGTTTACGATGGTGAGATTCCCATGAAGAGGGATAAGTGAACAGCATGCGTTGTGCACTGACCGTGGCGCGGCGCCCCTAGCCCGCTGTACAGCAGGGCCTTGATCTGCCCCCTCAGCTCCCCCTCCTGGCTGTGCGCGGTGGCCACGTTGATGAAGAGCTCGTTCTGCAGCAGCATGTGGATGTGGCGCGCCTCCAGCCGGCTCCAGCTGCCCTGGGCGTGGCCCAGCGCGACGTCCAACTCCGGCGTCAGGTCGTATAGAACAGAGCGCTTGTGGCGCCGCCGGGGCTTCAACTCGATGGTGAGGCCCACCACCTCGCCGCTCAGGCCCGCAACCTGGACCTGCAGGGGGGCGTGTGTTAGCGTGGCCTTGTGTGGACATGGAACTCACCCAGTTAACTCACCCAGATCGAGCATCTTTATGATGAAGAGTTTTAGAGCACATTTAAAATACAAGGTTTTGCACATCATTTAATGTAGAAAAAAAGAACACATACCTGGTAGTCCAGTGTTCCGTTGTCATGGAGATGAAAGATGGCGGAACCCACGCCTCCTGTCTTCCCTGGGTTCAGGGCGTCGCCACTGGACATGACACTCTGAATGGCTAGAGAGAGAGAGAGAGGGAGAGAGAGAGAGAGAGGAGAGAGAGAGAGAGAGGAGAGAGGAGAGAGAGAGAGAGAGAGAGAGAATTAATGGGAGTTCATTTTATGATGCCTGCTCCAATGCGACATCAGCATCGTCTCAATGTAGACTGTGACCATCTCCAAAAGGTCTGAGTTCGATAAGCAAGTAAACATTGTGCTGTTTTATTCCCTCGGGAGATGAGAAAGCACACACACAAACCCATACAGAGACACACACACCCACACAGATATGCATACAAAAGGGGCTAAGTCATCCCTTTAAAAAAGAGTCACAAAGCCCAGAATTAGTTGTACGGTAGCTTGAATTGGGGGATGTACGTTTAGCAACACACACAGACACACACATACGCACGCATAAACACATACACACAAACAAACAAACACATAGCCATGTAGACGTACCACTACACACACACATACACGGAAACACACGCACAGACACAAACACACACACACACACACAGGAACACCGCAACCCAGCCAGATTAAGCAGTGGGATGAGGTAAGCGCTGCTGAATGCAGCCGGCTTACAGCGCCTGGGCTGGGGCAGAGTGAGGAAGGAGAGAGGAATAAATAACGGGAGGAAGACCAAAAATTGAGATCCAGCCATGGATACAAATACGTAGAGACAGAAACAGAGACAGAGAGACAGGGGGGAGAAGACAGAGAGAGAGACAGAGGGAGAGATAGACAGCTAAGGGGTAGTACTATGAAAGTGAGAGATGAAAGGAGAGAGGGAGAGAGGGGAAAATGAGTGAGCCGGGTTTAAATTCTTCACACATAACGTCAAGCTGTTAATCACAGCACTGGAACACCCACACTTCAGCCAGGTCCAGCGTACGTCACCTGGCACCGCGGGGTGTCTGTGAGATTGATCTGATTGGGCCAGGGTGCCCCAAAAAAAGAAGAGAGGAGTGGGTGAAACGTGGGTTGTCTCTCTTTGTGAGTGGAAAGAGCAGTGGCACATGAACACAGCGGTCCTGGTATCTCTCCTGGTGGGCTGAGCTACGAGCTGACCAGTGTGACTCTGTACACACAGTGTTCGCTGCAGGTCTTTGTGCAGACAACTTCGTGGGTCTTTGTGCACATGTGAAATACAGAATCCTGCATCTGTTGGTGTTTGTGTGTGTGAGAGATGTTTATCAGCCCATGCCACTTTTGTGTTCAGGGTTGAGTTTGTGTCCAGTCAGAAGAACCCATGTGGACTTTTTCAACCAGTCGTGTTCTCGATAGCAGCCGGAGCATTCACACACACACAGCACACGCCTTTCTTATTCTCTCACTCTCAACTGCGCTCTCTTTTGTCTTTCACCACCATATGCGACACCGATACTGCCTGAGGAATAGAGTGCAGGAGAAACAGTTAGGTACGGAGGGGGGGGGGGGGAAGGGG